>NC_133300.1:4916912-4959915 GCF_005239225.2 Populus alba | reverse complement strand
TCAGTAATCACATATTAGTGAGCAATAATGAAGGAAATTGTGGTGACCTGTGAGATAGCTTCTTCTTCTTTTCTGTCAATTCACAGTTTAAGATGTATCAAATCAACAAATTAAACTGTGTAAATAATTGTGCAAATCCAACCCTTTATTAATCATATTTAGGCAATCCAGTCCAACTTACTTCAATTGCGAAGAAAATAACTCATAATTTGGAAGGAATTGCAGGGAGGATAGAAGGATTTTGATGGATAGGATAGTAATCTCAAGGGTCTATTTCTATCAAGTTCCTTCCTTGTTGATCAACAACGAGATGAATAAGTTGGCATTAATCCTTCTTCTTTCATCCTTGTAATACCGTGATTGATTGTTACAAGGCACAAGCTTCTCGACAAGAAGGAATAACCAAGAACCCTACAAATATTCTTCATCTTTGACCTGAGGGTGCATGCGGGAAAAGTCTTGCTGTGAAAAAATTTAAGAGTGGTGGACCAATGCTTCAATAAGGAAAAAGATTCTTTGTTTTGTGGCTCGAGAACCAATGACAAAAAAAAAAAAAAAAAGAGATCATATTTTTGTCGTTGAAGCACGGGGTTGCTGCGGAGTGTGTCTTAGATCTTAAAATTTTTATTGAAATCAAAAAACATTTTAATAAAAAAATTAAAAATTAAAAAAGGGATTGAAATAAAAGAAAAATATATATAAAAAAATTATAATTAAAATATTAAATTGAAAATAAATAAAATATTTATATAAAGAATAAAAGCGAAATAAAAAATCAAAAAAATAAAAACTAAAATTGAAATACTAAAATAAAGAGGACAATCGACAACAATCCAATAACTATATGTTATCACCCATCACACCATAAAAAATAAGACATGATGCCACTTTTAAAGACATGTTGGAAGGTCAAGTTCAGCCACCAAAAAACATATTACACAGGTCATTCAAATAATATATATTAATTATAGTTATTTTTTTAAAATATTTTTATTCATCTGATTTTGGGATGGCTAAGTTGTGTTCCAAGGATACAAGTGTTCTCGAGGAACTTCGGGAACGTTTCCTGTAAATCAGATTTTTACAGCTTTGGTATGTTAGTGCGCTGGAAATGGTTGGAGGAAGGAAGAACGTCGATGATACAATAGAAAATGACGATCGACAAATTAAAATGTGTAAATAATTTTACAAATACAACCCTTTTTTCATCATATTTAAGTAATTTAGTGTTAAAATAATTAAGATAAAACACATAAAAATACTAAAATTTTGAATAATTTATATATTATGAGTATATAGTCTTAACCTAAATACAATTAAAATATATAGATTAAATTGAAAGTATTATTTTACTCTTAATAAATAAGACTATATAAATATTATTTAATATTCAGTACTCTAACTCACTTCAAATGCGAAAAAATCAATGTAAACACATAACTGTGAAGGAATTGCAGGGAGGATAGAAGGATTTTGAAGGTCCTTCTTCTTTCATCTCTTTTCCTTTTGCCATTAATTTCTACCCTATATAGGTGCATCTTTCATACCGTGATAGATTGTTACTCGGCAGAGACTTCTGGACCAGAAAGAAATAAGCAAGAACCCTACAATTCTTCGTCATTGACCTGCTTGCGCATGGGGGAAAAGTCTTGCCATGAAAGAAACTAAAGGTGGTGGACCAGAGAAAAGAACAGAAAGAGCTCATATTTTTTGTCGTTGAACCACAGGTTCTTAGAGTGTGTTTTACCACCGACAAGCTTTATTGAAAGCGATTAAAATTTTAAATAAAAGTATCAAATAAAAAAATAAAAAATTAATATAATAAAAACTGAAATAAAAAAAAGATGGGGCGGCACTTTCAATGACATCTTCCAAGGTCAGGTTTGGCGACCAAAAAACATATTGCGTAATAACCAAGAACCCTACAATTGTTCATCATTGACCTGAGTGCGCATGGGGGGAAGTCTTCGCCATGAAAGACACTAAGAGCGAGGACCAATGCTTCAATCAATAACTTCATTGTTAATGTCGCAAAACACTGAAATATAAAATAATTGACCAATGTGTCAACCTTTAAATGAGTTTGTGACATGGATGGCATAACATGATATGTTTACCGGTAAGACTAGTTAGCGGTCCCGCCACAAGTACCAATTACTATAAAAATATTAAAAAAATATTTTTTAAAAAAATAATATATATATATATATAGGTAATTTGCTCTAATAAATTTAATAAAATTAGTTATTTAATGATGTTGACAACAAATAAAATAGAAAAAAATAAATAATTCAATTCAAAGATGAATGTTTGTCAATATTATATAATTATATCTTCATAATATTTTCAAAACATCTCAATAATCTTATTTTGTTAATAAAGTAAAAAATTAAAAGAGAATAGAATAATTATATATAAAAAAATAAAACAAAAAAAGTCAATTCATTTTAACTTTTTAAAACAATGACCTAGGTTATAGGAACCAAAGCACTATAAATAGAAAAAATATATAAGGGTTAAAATCACAGGAAAAACAACACAAAAATCAAAAATCAAGAAACTATAATAAAAATAATGTGTTAAAATTACAATTATGAGTAATTTTACATGATTGTGTTTAATGAACCCTTTTATCAAACTAAATTTATAAAAGAAATTGACACATACATAAAAAAAAATTTGAATAATAATTAAAAAAACAATATAAAGATGCACATATTAGTGAGCAATAATGAAGGAAATTGTTGTGACCTGTGAGATAGGTTCATGGATTATGTGTAAACTTATTGGTTTAGTACTAGCTTCAAATGCGAAGAAAATCAACAACGAGATGAATAGGTTGGAATTCATCCTTCTTCTTTAATCTCTTCCCTTTGCCATTAATTTCTACCCTATAATACGTACATCTTTCATACCGTTATAGATTGTTACACGGCACAGAAATCTCAACCAGAAGAAATAACCAAGAACCCTACAATTCTTCGTCATTGACCTGCTTGCTCATGGGGGCAAAAGTCTTGCCATGAAAGAAATTAAAGGTGGTGGACCACAGAAAAGAAAAGAAAGAGCTCATATTTTTGTCGTTGAACCACGTGTTGCTTCGGAGTGTGTTTTACCACCAACAAACTTTATTGAAAACGATTAAAATTTTAAATAAAAATATCAAATAAAAAAATAAAAATTTAATAGAATAAAAACTAAAATAATATATATATATATTAATGATATTTTTGTATTTTTTTAAAATTATTTTTAATATTAACACATCAAAATAATTTAAAAACATTAAAATATATTCTGTTTAAATTTTTTAAAAAATATTTTTTGAAATATAAAAATAAATAAATACTAAATTATCACGCTACGCACACCATAAAAAAAAACAAAAGGTTATAATTATCACGCGCACTAAATTATCACGCTACGCACACCATAAATTATCACGCTACGCACACTTTCAATGACATCTTCAAAAGTCAGGTTTGGCGCCCAAAAATATGTTTACAGGTAAGACTAGTTATGGCATAACATGGATGGCGTAACCTGTTGTTAATTACTATAAAAATATTAAATAAATAAAGAATTAGGTCAGGCACTCTTGAGCTAAGCAAGCCAAGCCTAACACCTAACACCTAACCCAATAAAACAATGGCTAATGCGCGGGCCTTTATTTAAAAAAAAATCGAAAGCCTCAAGTATATAAAACAATGACGCGTGATGCGTGGTTTGTGCAACCTAGAATTCGGCCATTATGATGGTCAGAAAAATAAAATCCTTTATTTTTTTATCCAAAAATTAATTTTCAATCTATTTTTTACCTAAAACACCTAGAAAAGACCCTAGAGACCTTGTTAAGTCAATCCATGACCACCAAAAACCCATTAAACCACCCCAAAACCTAAAATCCAACCGAAACAAAAAGCTTAATTCAACCATGAAGTTTTCTTGACTTTATTAGTGGAAAGCTAGTAAAAATCACTAAAAATTCTTTTAATGGATAACGACTTGAAACTTCAGAACATAAGATAATAACAAATCTCCCAATACTCCAACTGCTCAAAATCTCCAATAAATCATCTATCAGGTGAAAGTGTTCAACAGTGGTGTTGTATCAATACAACAATAGCTTCGGACTTTTTTCACTCCCTTTATGAAAAACACAACATCTAGCTCTATTATATGTACAAAAACAACTTCAGTTCATTTAAAAAACAAGATAAAACAACGTTCAAGCTAGCAGACATGAGAAAACTCATTCTCCAATTCTTCGAAGGAGTCTCTCTCGTTATAAACAACATTCCTTAGCAAGTCATATTCACACTATAAGATTATGCAGTTTTACCGACGGAAATATTCCATCGGTGTGTAATTAGGAGTTCGTCGGTAAATTATTTACTGATTATATTATCGAAGGAATATGTCTGCCGGTTTTTTATTCGTCGGTGATTTCAAATTCTGTTGCTATATTGGTCGGAAAAATATAAAAACCATTTGCCAACATCAGGATGCAAGACGAGATCAATAATTACATGATCTTCAAAGAACAAACTACGATCACCCCTACAAAATGAAAGATTCTTCATTTAATCTTCAAGTGCTACACACTTATTTCTTCAATGGTTGTGTCTTTGTCATGGCCAACTTGAACGATTACAATGGAATTACAAACCTAGAAGAAGCCCAAGATTGCAATCGTGGAAAGCCCGGTCCAACTTCATCAATCTTCCTCTGAATCTCGCACGCAAGCTCCTCGTCAAAAAAGTTGAAGATGCAAGACAGGATCAATAACTGCATGATCTTCAAAGAACAAACATCGATCACCCTTACCAAATGAAAGATTTGACATTTTGTCTTCAAGAGCTACACACTCATTTCTCTCATTATTGTGTCTCTGTTAGAAGCATCCTAGAGCTTGTAGCCCAAGACTGCAATAGTGGAAAGCCCAGTCCAAGTTCATCAGAATGCATGCAATGGCTTCAACAAGAGTTGGCAGCTTTCTCTAAAACAGAGTAATTATAAGTTGAGGTTACCATCGGTAACTGGTTAGGAGTTCATGTATTAAGTATGAATAACATTTACAAGTCCAAGGGTGTGTTTCCTCTACATAATTTCTTCCTTTCTTTCAATGCAAAATTCCGGATGTTGCACACATAATCACTAATAACTAAAACAAGGGTTTCTTACATCCCCTGTTTTTTTAATTGTCCATTTCCACAAAGTTTCTACGCTGCCATGACATTGTCCACCAAAAAATTACAAATATTTCACTTTCAAGTTCCATTTGGACCACTAAACATCACACGAATTCCTTCCTCCCCAAGCCAAAAGACCCTTATAAAATGACCTAAACAGAGCCTCTCAGCTCATCATCAACCCTAGTTCATTTCCACTGGTCTCTCAACAAAGACGCCTGGAACATGTTTTCAGGCCTGGGTACTGTCTAGCTGAAGCATATGTGCTGCGAAGATTACACAACGATAGATTGAAGAGAATGGATGAGGAGAAGGCTAAGATGGATGATGATGATGAGCTTGATCTCGAAGTGAACTGTTTCTTATCCATCTTCAAGAAAGTCTTTCCAGCCCGAGCTGTGCTGAAGGATGGCGCAGGAAAAGAAGCACAGAGGTTGGATTCTAAGGTGTGATTGGAATCAAATTAACGCTAGCTGATGCATGTATAATTAATTACTTATAATACTAGATTCTGTACTCCAGTTTTTTTTTTTTCACGTTTTTGTAAAGCAATTCCAGATTGACAGAATGAATTGCTTGTGTGTTGTCTTGATTTTATGTGAAGTTTTTTTGACAAAATACTTTGTATGTTTGAGAGTATGCTAACTGTGTTGTATTGAAATAATATTTTTTATTTTTTAAAATTTAATTTGGATATCAACACATTAAAACAATTTAAAATTATCAAAAATAAATTAATTCAAAATAATTTTTTTAAAAAAAAATACTTTTAAAACATAAAAATAAATAAGCTCTTTATATAATAAAAACAGTTACATATGCCATGATTATAATCGAGAATTGAATGAGAGTACTAATAATTAATTTCAAGTTAATTATTTCAAGATTTTCAAGTTTAAATCAAAGTTTACTAGGTTGAATTATTTCACTATTTAAAAAAATTAAAAAGAAAATATGATGTCATTGTTTTAAGAAAAACAAAGTTTACTCAGGTGAATTATTTCACAATTTAAAAAAAATAAAATGTCATTGCTTTAAGAAAAACAACTTTAATAATTAAATTAAATTTTAATTAAGGTGATTGGATTACGAGTTAATTTACTGCATCTCTTATTTAACTAAATCAATTTTTACTGTTTAAGCCAAGTTTTAGACGAGAACTAGATTTTTTATAAATTGATGAATTTAACTAGATTCTAAGTTGATGAATCCAGCTAGCCAAGTTTAATAACATCTATTTAAACTATAAATCAAAATTTAAAAAGTAATTTTTTTATAAATTTTTACCGATCGTTTCTTGCCATACTCTTTGAGACAGAAGGCCTCATAAATAAATTTTAGGAAATATATCATAGGCTGTCAGATGGCCCAAGAAAAGTTCAAGAAACATTCAAGTAAATATGGCTAGCTCTAATTTGCCATTTCTCCCAATAAACAGTAGTTTGTCACTGCAACTGGTAAGGATTCATACTTTCAGATCTCAAAAAATAATTATGAACCATGGTAGTTCAAATTCTAGCAGTTTATGATTGGACATAAAGTTTTCTTTGTGATCAATAATTAATATTAAGGAAATAGACTGCACTCTGCACATCTAGCAGAATTTTCTAGCCTCCCAAAATAACTATAAAAATAAACTAGATTATTCACTCTTGCTATGCTTCGGTAAATTTTTTTTGAATATAAAAAAATATTTAAATGTTGTTTATATTTTTTTAATAGAAAGATATTAAATCATGGGAAGGTTTATTCGATATAACCCGATTAATTTTATTAGTCTAAAAACAATACATACAACCTGTGAAAATAATATTTAACTAAACAAAATTCAAGATGATATCTTTTTTTAATATTAAAATAACAACATATTTGATTCACTTGGAACAACTCAGGTTAATGTGTCAAATTTATTATCCGGGTTATGAGACTACGATAACCCTATAGAAAGTAAATCAAAATAAATTATAAAGCTTAATTTTTAATTAACTCAATATTAAATGATGAAATTGAAAAAAAAATCAATTAGAAAAGGAACTAAAAAACAACCTGAGTTAACATGTCAAACTTGTAATTCAGGTTATAAGACCGAGATAACCCCGTGAAAAACAATTCAAAACAAAATATAAAATTCAATCCTCAACCAGCCCAATATTAAAGGATGAGATTAAAAAAATAACATAAAAAACAACTTGAGTCAATCCACCAAACTCGTAACCTGGGTCAACATGCCAAGATAACCTTATAGAATTTTTTTTTTTAATAACTTGATTCAGCTCAGGTTAACTTTTTAAATCAATGACTTTGGTCTTGAGACCGAGATAACCCCATAAATAAAAAATAAAAACAGCTTATAAGGCTTGATTCTCAATCACTCATGTCGAACTAATGTTGAATGATGAAATTTTTTAAAATTTTAATTAAAAAATAAGTCAAGTCAACTTGAGTTAATCGTTAAGAATTATTCTTGGGTCATAAGACCAAGATAACCTAATAAAAAAAACTAAAACAAATCATAAAGCCCAATTATCAATCAAACATAATATTAATTGATGAAATTAGAAAAAAATAAGTTTATTGGGTTAACCCTTCAAATTCACAACCCGAGTTATAAAACAGGAACAACCCAATAAAAAATCAAGTCTAATGTTGAAGGACTTGTAACACAGATCATGAGACCAATATAACCTTTTAGAAAAAAAAATAAAAAAAATAACTTGTTTTAACTAGGATTAAAATGTCAAAACTCGTGATCTTGATCATATGACCAAAATATTCTCATAGGAAAGTAAATCAAAATAGATTATGAAATTTAATTTTCAATTGACTCAATATTGAATGATAAAATTTAAAAAAATCAATCAAATAAAAGACGCAAAAAACAATTCGAGTCAACTCAAATTAACATTTTAAGCATTATTATCGAGTCATGAGATCAGGATAACCTAATGAAAAGTAAACAAACAAATCATGAAGTGTAATTATCAATCAAATCAATATGAAATGATAAAATTAAAAAAAAAAATAGAAAAAAAAATCTGAGCCAACCGAGTTAACCCGCCAAACTAGGTGAACCCATCAAACCTAAAATTCATATCATGAAAGTGTGATAATTAAATAGAAAAAAATCTAATATTAAAAGCTGAAATTAAACAAAAAAAATATTGATTGAAAAACAAATCAAAGGAAAAAAAAAAAGAAGTAAAGCAAAGCACTATTTCAATAAATAGTGTTTTGTGAAGAGGGGTATAGTAAAACTCCATCCTTTTTTTAGTTTATAATTAATTATCGGGTCATAAGACCAAGATAATTTAATAAAAAGTAAACAAAATAAATTATGAAGTTTAATTCTCAGTCAAATCAATATTAAAGAACTAAATTGAAAAAAAAATAATTAAAAAAAATCTAAATCAACCGGTTTAACCCGTCAAACATGAGATCCATGTCATAAAAGCGTGATAACTAAATAAATAAAATAATAATATTAAATGATAAAATTAAACAAAAAAAAATATTGATGGAAAAAAAATCAAAAAAGAAAAAAATATTAAAGGATGAAAAACAAATTAATTGAAAAAAAATCAAAGAAAAGAAAAACAAAACAAAATAATATTCTAATAAATAATGATGTGTGAGGAGGGATAAACTGAAACCATCTCCTATTTTGGTTTACAGTTAATGTGCTTGGCTTCATCATAGGATTCGAAAACTTTCAGTTATGATTTAAATTACACAAACAATTTAGTAATGGAGAGAAGATGGAATCAAGGACTGTGAAACCGGAGAAGAGCTTCTGGCAAGCAGCCTGCTATTCATAACAATGGCAGCCATTGCTTGAGAGCAAAGAAAGCCAATCTCGACTGCGTCCGAATTAACAATTCAATCTCAAGTAATACCTACACGAAATTGTCAAATGGAGTTAAACATAAAGATAAATTGTAAAATGTTTACCAGGCAGCACTGTAAAGAACCCTTTAGAAAATTGACTCCAAATAAAGATAACACCCATGACAATACAAATCACCCCTCCTGCTTTCTATTTATATACAGAAGATTTCTCTAAATTCCAGTACTAATAACTTTTGAGCAGTATCAGCTTGTATACAACAAAATAAAAGATGCGAGTCCTACTTTATTGCATCTTTACTTTCCTCAACCTGTTCATCAAAGACTCTATAGATGTTTGTATTCTGGTGCCATCAGTCTGCCCAACTACTTGAGATGCCTGGTGCAAGCTTTGAATCCCACGACCCAAACTGGCAATTGACGGGGCTGCAGGAAGAGATTCAACAGCACATTCAATCCCATCTCCATACATGAGCAATGCTGAGCAAGTTGCAACATTGCAACCAAATGCTGCCCAAGGTAGGACACCAATAGGTTGCACCTGGCGTTTTCTCATTATTTCATAGAAAGCTGTTCTCATAGTTGAAAAACTGGTTTTCTCAGCAGAGGCTATAACACTGTGGACCACTGTCCGGATTTTCTCAGCAGAAACAGCTGCTTTCAACGCAGATGTTGCATTGGCTCCAGAATTGGCCAGTCCAGGGGCCAGCAGTTTTGTTGGACCAAGAGTCTTGCCCATAGATATTGCCATTATCTTTTGAGTTTGGATCAACAAAAGCTTAAGGGCAGTAGGAAATTTAAATGTAACAACCTTCATGAATGTCGATGCATGAACAACTTTGGAAAGAGACGAAGCTCCAAAAATTGCTGTTGCCCCAGCTCCAACTGCCACCATAGGTTTGTTTGAAAGTAGCCGTCTCTTTTCATCATGATTAGGAACTTCTCCATCACTTTCACAATCAGTGACAAGCTTCCCAACCAAATCCTTCACTTCTGGAGGAACAGGAGTGTTCCAATGTTTCCTAATACCTGCTAAGCCACTAGCATCCACCACGGCTACTATAGTCTTGAACTTCCTAGTCTGGCTTTGAAGGGCCTGTGCAGTGAGTGCATATGACTTGTCCTGAACCTGAAGCTCTGAAAGGTCAACCTTAGTCTTTTTGGGCTTCCTTGTTAAGGGCAATTCTCAGCCCCTCAGCAGGAGGAATCTTAGTTAATATAGAACCCTTGATTAAAAAGGATTTGTAGATTTGTAATAGACTAGTGTATTAGAATCTTTATTTAATTAGAATATTAAATTTCTTATTAGATTAGAATTTTTTTTTAAAATAGTTTAATTTTTATTATTATATAGAACTTGAGGTCTATAAATAGTCCTGTAATCTTAAGCATTATATAGAGATATAGAAAAAAGCTAAAAATATATATATTTTAAGAAAACTCTTAATAAAATATCATTCCTCTCATTATTCTTCTTGTTTTTTAACTTTATTCTTTAGCTATGTTCTTATAAATTAACTACCACATCCTACTCTTCTTTTTCAACATACCATTCATGCATCCCATCCTTCATTTTGCCCTTCAAAAGAATCTCCCTTGTACGAAGTTCCTTCGTAAGAAAGGAAAAGGGTAAGAATTCAATGAATGCATTATTTGATAAGTAAAATTATTAAATTTTTCTTCATGTTTGGTACAGTGTTTAAATGTTCTTTGGAGCTGTAAGAAAGGTGGAATCAGTGTGAGTAATGGGGAGACCCGTGTCATCGTCGATCATGATTTCGTCAAAACCATCGTAGGTCGCATGAAATGATAAAATGCTTAAGTCGGCAATGACATGATGAGAAGCACCATTTTCCAGCAGCAACGTTGGAGTGATAGAAGAGGTGTTGACAGCAAAGTGTGCCCGAGCTAGGATGCCATGGTGTTGGAGAGGTGATCATTGGAGCATTTGTGGTGGTGGGTGTCTGCACTGAAACAAAACGAAATGATGGACACTTCTTGGTTTTAGTTATGTCCCTAAATCCTACAAATTTGGCAGTGGCCAAGATAGAGACGAGGAGGAAGTTGATCATTTTGACTATAATCTGGATGATGAAGGGAAGCAGAGTGTTGTTGTCTGTTGTCATGGTTGTTGTGCCTAGAGAAGAACAGCAGCAGCAAATTTAATTGCTTTGATACCATGTGATGAGAACAGGACGAAGAATAGATCGAGCAAAGGCCACGTTCTTCATTCATTCATTCATTCATCGATATCAAGTTACAAGGAATTCAAAAATAATACATATAATCTGACAGAAACAAATTCCTAAAACAGGAATATCTTATCTGATACAATAAATACAGATTGATTGATGGAGAGGCCGACTGCCTCTATTACCTAAAACAAATACAAGGATAATGAAGGCATGTAGCAGTGAAGTCATTGAGATTGCTATCACATGTAAAGTTTGCACACTTGCCTTCGAAACATGATTAAAAAAAATTAATATTAATATTCAATACTTTTTACAGAAAGGTAACTATGTAAGTATTATTATTGTTTTGATTTATATTGTCACTCTTGACTTTTGCCGTCAATCAATAAAAATTTTCAATGAAAAAAAACATGTATATGACATCTTATTTTTTAGGGAAAAAAATCTATGTTTAAATAATTATTACCAAGTATTATGATTATTAAAAACTCTAACTAATTAATAAAAATTCTATGATAGGGAATTGGTTATGCCAAATAAAAGATACTATCACTCCTTGAACGTTCTATCTAATGCAGGTTGTATTGCTAGCTTTATTTAAAATTGATAAAAATTTGTTTTTTTTTTAATTCTTTTCTATTATGTTTCTGACTCTACCGTCAATAAACAGTAACTACGAATATTTTCAACTCTGATGTTTATAAATATTATACAACCCAAAAAATATAATATTCTTGTCTTTGATATCACTAAATAAATTCACAAAATTTTAAATTTTTAATAAGAAGAAATAAATTTTCTATGCCTCTCAAAATAAAAGGGGAATGAAAATACATGAACAAGGCATGAGAGTCTATTTTATCAAATATACCCTTAGCAAAAAAAAGTTTGGACTGATTAGGTCTGGGATCAGACCCAGCCGTACAGGCTGGGCCAGACCTAGCTAAATCAGTAACCCGGCTCCCTTTTCTTTCCTTTCTTTTTTTTTACTTGCATGCGTGCGTGAACTGTTCACGCACGCTTGCTACAGAAGGAGAGTAATTAAATTGCAGAGAGGGGAAGAATTGAAAGTGACTTGTCTGTTTTTGCAGCGACCTTGAGCGGCAAAATGCAGGTGCTGGATGAAGCACTCCTCGGACGCCCTTTCTTTTCCTCGGCTTCTCTTTTTTGTCTTTATGTTTTTGCTTTCTCAAGATCTAGTCCTCTCCTCCCTTCTGCTCTCTATTCTTTTTATTTTATTTTTTGGTTTTTATCTCTGTATCGTCTCTCTTTTTCGATCCCCTGTTCTTCCTTCTCTCCCACTTTTATAGAGTCAGACCTTGAGAGGGATTCTTATCCTTATATTCCCTGGGATCGTCATCTTGTGTAGAGTGAATTGGCTCCGTGTTTGGGTAGAATGGAAACACCAACAGTCCTGCCGTTGCTGGATTATTGGTGGTGCTTATCCTCGCGTCAGGGGAGAGTTATGAGGGTGAGGGAGACCAACCAAATCCCATGGGTTCCGTGGGTAGACAACGCGGTCTTGAATTTGGCATGTGTGCGGCGATTGATATTTTCCTTTGCAGGGGGTCTCCTCTGCTTCCAGAGGAAGAAGACGATGAATGGAATTGAAAAACAGCGCCGTTTCTAGATTGGGGGCGGCCATTTTTTCAATTTAGTCCTCGAGGTTTTAACAATGTTTTAAACGGTCCCTGGGCTAAATTTTAAGTAGACCCCTGCATTGCGGTGCCTTTTGCACAACGGTCCTTGGACTTTATTTCTTGCAATTTAGACCTAAATCAGCTATTTTTAATATTTCTTCAATTAAGCTCATAACTCTGTTAATTAAACTAATTTTAAGTTTAATTAAGTCCTGAAACTCATCAATTCTTTCAATTTCAAGTAAGATTAAACCCCAAATTTTACAATTCCTCCCTGATTGATACTCAACAACTTTTTATTTGTATTGTCTTGATCTAAATCTCAATTTTTCTTTATTTATTCCAATTTTTCCACTTCATATTTTTTTTATTTTATAAAGATAAAAAATAAAAGTAAAAAAATAAAAAAATTGGGTATATACATATATGAAAAGTAGATTAGCTTAAAACATTGAATTCATTAATTAGCCAAATAAATTTGATATTATTTTATTATAAAAAGTCCAAAACCAAAATCTACTTGTACTAATTTAGTGATTGTCATAACCCAATTTTTTGAACAAATAAAAAAAATTAAAATGGGGTTTAAAACAACAAATTTTTGAAGTTTACAGGTAAAAATATCAGATTTGAGAATAATTGATCAGAAATTGAAGAATTAATAAGTTTGGAAATTTATTTAAAATTTGGATTAGTTTAATTAATGAAATTATAAGAATTAATAAGTTTGCGGACTTAATTAAACTTTGTTTAAATTAATTAAATAAATTCAGAGACTTAATTGAAATTTATCCAAAAAGGGCAAAATTGAAAGAATTAATTAAGGATCAAATTGAAAAATCCAAGGACTTAATTGAACATAATCCAGGAATTAAGGACTGTTTTGTAAAGTTTAATTTTTATTTTTGCTTAAGGGTCCAATTGCCAAATTTCTAAAGTTCAGGGATCAAAATGACAATATCCACTGCTGCTTGAAACGTCGTCGTTGCTGGTAGAATTCCTTGCTGCCAAAACGCTGCCGTTGCTGGGTGGAAACAACCGTGTTGATCTTCTTCATCCCGATTCAACAGGATATCCTGAAAAATCTGCAACAGATTCAATCGTGGACCGCGTCCCTTGCCCACGATCTCGTTCGTGGAAGAGACAGTCCTGCAAAGGCAGGACTGATTAGGGGCAAGCTGTGGGTCTCTATAAAAGAGAGACCGAAGACCAGAACCAGAGGAGAGGGGAAACCCGAAGCTAAACCCAGAGAAAACAACGAAGGAGAGAACCGAAAATCAGTGAGGAAACAAGCAGAGCAAAACAAAGCAAAAACACACAAAAAAAAAATACACGGAGAGAAGGAAGGTAGAAAGGCAGAAAAGGAATCAGAGATCAACCCTGCCATCATCTTCATCCCTGCACAAGAAAAAATCAACCCAAAACAGAGCCAAGAACAGAAAAAGACAGAGCATGTGAGAGCAAGACGAAAAAAGGAAAAACAGACCGAGAGAAGATTGGAAACAGAGATAAAAAAAAAGAAGAAGAAGAAGCAAGAGGAGCCAGAAACAGGGGACACACAGGCGAAGACACGGGAAAAAGAACGAACAGCATTTAAAAAAACAAAAGGGGACGCTCTCGACCTCTTCTTCGGTGGCTCCAATTTCAGCAGCCACTTTTGTTATTTCTTGAGAAGGGACGAACATAAGCAGAGGGCATCCACCTGTGGACCAGAACCATTGTTGCTGCTGCCTTCGGTGTATCCAGAGCCAGGTTAAGTAAGTTTCTCTTTCACCGCTTTTCATTTTAATTCACTTCCTACTGTACACTCTCAATTAATTCTCTTTAGCAGCTAATGCACGCGTGATTTCGTTCACGCGTGCTTCATGTTGCCCAGCCGGGTCACTGGCTTGGGCCAGTGACCGGGCTGGGCTGGCTGGGCCTAGCCCAGCCCATGTGGGCTGAGCTGGGCCCAGCCCCACCAAAACAATTGTGCTTGGCTGGCCCCGGCCCAGCCCAAAAAAAAAAAAATAAAAATAAAAAATAAAAATAAAATAAAAAGGCAGAAAAAATAAAAATATATGTATGCATAAAAAAAATAATAATATAAATTTATTGGTTTATTCACTGACGCCAGAGTCAGGAATATAAAATACCGGTTTTAAATTTATGTTATTCATTGTATTTTATTTTTATTTAGCAAGAAAAAAATAATAATATAATTTTATTGGTTTATTCACTGACGCCAAAGTCAGGAATAAAAATACCGGTTTAAATTTATATTATTCATTGTATTTTTTTTCCTTTAACAAGAAAAAATGTGCATGCGTAAAAAATAAATTTATTTTATTTGTTTATTCACTGACGCCAGAGTCAGGAATAAAAAAAAAAATACTGATTTTAAATTTGTTTTGTTTTTTTTTAGCTGCGTAATATATTATCAACGCCAGAGTTGGAAATATTCGTAGTTAAATATTCACTGGTGCCAGAGTCAGGAATATTATAAGCAAATTTTCATAACATTAAACTCCTAAACATTTAGCAATTTAAGACAAAACTAGCAATGCCAGCCTGCCTCAGGCAGGACGTTTAAGGGGTGATAATATCTTCCCTTTTACGTAACCAGTCCCGAACCATAGAATCTCTGTTGACCCAGTTTAGGTTCCTAGTGACCATAAATACTATAGGTGGCGACTCCTTAAACAAAGAATATTCCCATCAAAGAACAGGATGCCAGAAAATCCGTTTCTTTCCAAAGATTTAAAATATAATTTTTAAGGCCGCCGCGATGTCGGTGTGCGACAGAATGGCGACTCCCACTGGGGACTAATGGACTAAGCTTTGCTTTTTGTTTGTAAATTGCTATAATGTTTGTTACGTTGTGTTTATTTGTTTTATTTTTTCCTGGCATTTTACTGCTTTAGCATGCATCCTTGTTTTATATTATCATGCATTCACGTTTTAAGAGCACACACGTTACAACTTAAGATAAGTGGGGGAGTAACGGTACCCCAATGGCTTTAGCCTGGGTAAGACTCGTGAAACCATCCAACTTCTCGCTTGATTGTTTACTTGGAAGTGGTTGATATTGCCAAACTGATATTACTCAGGGCCTCTATTTATCACACTACTTGTAAGCCTCATATCGACCTTTCATGGACGATCACTGAGCATGTGAGAGACCCCTTTGAAACTAGATAATGACCACACCCTTTTGATGCACTCAACAATTAGGATCTTCCTATTAGGTTGTCATCCCGTGAAGGCGTGTCTGCATTCCATAAGCATTTTTTATATTGAATCAACATTTTTGCATAAATTGCATGATTTACATTTACAGGTTGAAATATAGGTTCCCATTTGAAACCTACATATAATAAACCTTTTCGAGAAAAGACAAATGGAAAACGAAGAAAGAGCCCAGTTGGAAGCCCAACATCAAAAAGAGGTGGACAATCTTAAAGAAGAAGTTGCAAGGCTTACTAGTCTACTCGAGCAGGCCTTGAGAGATAAATTCTTGGAAAAACAAACACTTATAGCTCAGCTTGAACCTATGCTTGTAAATTCCTTCAATCCACAGAATCTGGGGGCAAACGGGCTGTCATCTGATTTTCAACAAGCTATGTATTTTCAACCATCATACCCTATAAGAATTTCTTCCACCATTGATTCTACAGAGAAGGGATCTCAAAAAGGCAATATGATAAAAAAGGATGATTTGAATAAATTCATTGCCCTAGAACAAAGGATGAGGGCATTTGAGGGAATTCACATATATGATCCTATAAAGGCTGCTGAGATGTGTTTGGTGCCCAACGTAGTCATTCCAAAAAAATTTAGAGTGCTAGAATTTGTTAAATATACGGGAACTCAATGCCCTATAACTCATCTCAAAGCATACTGCAACAAAATGGCTGAGGTGGTTCATGATGAGAAACTGCTGATTCATTTCTTTCAAGACAGTCTGAGTAATGTTGCCCTCACTTGGTATATGCGGTTGGACAATACCAAGGTTAAAAAATGGAAGGATTTAGTTGATGCCTTCATGAGGCAATATAAGTTCAATATCGACGTGGGACCTGATCGTTTAAGCTTGCAAGCTATGGAGAAGGACAACAAAGAGTCCATAAGAGAATACGCCCGAAGATGGAGTGAGGTAGCTACACAAGTTAACCCTCCCATGTTGGAAAAAGAGATGATCACTTTATTTTCCGACACCTTTAAAGCTCCGTACTTTGAATACTTGGTTAGAAGCTCTGCACAACATTTCACTGACCTGGTTGTTATAGCTGAGAGGATTGAACAAGCCATTGGGTTAGGTAAGATTGCTAACCCGACTGAGAAGAACGGTTTCACTGAAGGTGGTTGCCAAGACACTTATCATTTCTATAGCTAATTGCTTCACATCGACTCCTAGAAATCAACTATCTTGAAGATAAAGCTATGGTGATATTAGGTCGAGAATTATCTACATTTGATTTCAATTGACTATTGAAAAGATGCCCTTGTCGAGGAGAATGAATGATTCAAAGATTCCAGAAATTCCAATCAATGATCGCTAAATGTTTAGCCCCTTTATATGTTATCATGCCAGTATTCATAGCCCAGGATGTAGTCATAAGTTCTTTCTTGTTGAACTTATTTTCTAAAGTTTCAATGAAAATAATGAGTTTGTCATTCAATCGTGTTTACGATTAGCATTATTTTTTTTTTTTGAGAGAGTTTTCTTATAAAGATTCACAAACACATCTTTAAAGCCTTGTGCGATCTCATAGACGCAATTCATCTATTTTACCAAAAATCAGTTTCCCTATTGGAGTTTTGAAAAACATTGATCTGGCATTTTGATTTCAAAAAAAATAAAATAATAATTTGATGTTTATTCAAAAATGACATTTTTGACATTCTACTTGTAGAATGACAAGTGAATCAAGCAACTCCATCATTGAGGTGACTAAATTAGAAAAACAATTGTGAAAAAAGAATAAACACCCTTACCCCATTACTCTTGAATCATGTGTTTTTAAATGTATGAATAATGGTATGTAGTGAACTTGTTACTCATAACTCATGAAATGCATCTTTGCAAAGAATAAACCATCACACTATACGAGGTCAAAGTTTATTGATCATAGCTGCTTGCGCTTGAAATGAGGAAAGGCCATCTTTGTTATTCCTTTCACGTTCTAAAATAAGTACATCCCTTGCAAACCCTTTTTGAGCTTGAATAATTTTTCTTTCATAAAAAAATCCCGACTAAGATCACACCCTACATTGGGGGCAAGTGAAATTTCAATGATCAAGAAGGATGATAAAGCCGTGAGAAAGCCAAAAGGAAAAAGAGCCCAAGAAACTCAAATGCTAGGGATCATGCCCACATCACAAAAAAAAAGGGGGGCAAGTGAAATTTCAATGATCAAAAAGAGGGATAAAGCCGTGAGAAAGCCAAAAGGCAAAAGAGCCCAAGAAACTCAAATACTAAGGGGCATGCCCATATCACAAGAAAAAGTGATAACCAAGATAAAGTGAGTATGCTCTAGTGGAGCAATGAAAAAGAAGAAAAAGGGGGCAAATCAAAGAAGAGCGGCAAAAGAAAATATGAATGACACCAAAAGTCAAACTATTGATCGTGATCTTCAGTCTTTGAAACCCTGAAACACTCTTTAAGGCTTATATCCTTTTCTTTCATAGCCGAAAACCATAGCCTACGTTACGTGCCTATAAAAGTCCTTTCTAATCAAGCAAGCAAGCAACCTAGAACAATAAACAATGCTCTCAAAATGCAAAGAACACTTTTTCATAAGATTCATGATATCAAGAATAAACTACTCATTATTATTCATGCTGATAAAAATAAATGTTCAAAAAGAGACAAGTTTTTCTCTTACAAAACCTCAAGCTTTTTCTCGAGCCCTTCACTTCAAAACAAAAGGTCATCTCATGATATATTTTCACCGAAGACCTCGTTACCGAACACAAGAGCAAATAATCTCTTTTCCCAAAAAGAAAATAACCAAGGAGTTGCAAGATTTCAAAAGCAAATTGTTATTTGACTCACATCGAAATAATTTTTGTTTTCAAAATGCAAGATCAAGATTTCAAGATTCATTCTAGACCCATATTCCTCCACCAAACTGAAAAGGAGAGAGATGAGAGAAAGGCCTCTTAAAACCTTTATTTATCTAAGTCGCTGATAGAAGCACACTTAGGGGCAATAACCAATACAAGGGGGCAACATTGTGTTTAGAAGGAAAGATTCTAGAAAAGGAGATGGTAATTTCCTTCAACCAGACAAGGGGGCATTTTGGTTTACAAAAGACAGCTCGATCCTTTCAGCAAGTGATACCGAATGTTTATGGCAGTGAGACGAGGGGTAATGAATAATCCTCTCAAATTATTTGACGAATCAGAAGATCTCTAGCAAGCAAGTGCGTCACGATGGGCACCATAAATGCTGAGTTGTGCAAACAAATTTGGAAATAGACTTACATGGGCCAACTCGAGTGGGCTAGATAGCTAAACGACAAAGAATGACTCAAATCAGATAGCAAGATCTCACCAACCAAGCAACGAGAAGATTAAGAAGAAATGGGGGCCTATATTTCAAATCAGGTAACGATGCATGCATATCATTTAAACTTTGAGACATTGGACAATGAGTTTTGCAAATTTTATTAGAGAAAATTCTAATGGAATCCATCAAGCAGAAGGCCAACTTGAAATGACGAACATTGAAATTGCTTTTGAAAAATTTTCACTTTTGAGAATTTTTTCAACATGGGCAGGCCACCCATGAGAATTAGATCACCTGAAAAATCCCTGTATTTTCCTACCACCTTTCAGTTTCGACCATCAAAGGTAGTGCATTTTCTATCCTACCTCCATTCGAGCGCGCCTTCGAGCCCTCGTCTTATCCATTCGAGCGCGCCTTCGAGCCCTCGTCTTACATTCGAGCGCGCCTTCGAGCCCTCGTCTTATCCATTCGAGCGCGCCTTCGAGCCCTCGTCTTACATTCGAGCGCGCCTTTGAGCCCTCGTCTTATTTATTTTCGAGCGCGCCTTCGAGCCCTCGACCATCAAAGGTAGTGCATTTTCTATCCTACCTCCATTCGAGTGCGCCTTCGAGCCCTCGTCTTATCCATTCGAGCGCGCCTTCGAGCCCTCGTCTTACATTCGAGCGCGCCTTCGAGCCCTCGTCTTATCCATTCGAGCGCGCCTTCGAGCCCTCGACCATCAAAGGTAGTGCATTTTCTATCCTACCTCCATTCGAGCCCTCGTCTTATCCATTCGAGCGCGCCTTCGAGCCCTCGACCATCAAAGGTAGTGCATTTTCTATCCTACCTCCATTCGAGCGCGCCTTCGAGCCCTCGTCTTATCCATTCGAGCGCGCCTTCGAGCCCTCGTCTTACATTCGAGCGCGCCTTTGAGCCCTCGTCTTATTTATTTTTGAGCGCGCCTTCGAGCCCTCGACCATCAAAGGTAGTGCATTTTCTATCCTACCTCCATTCGAGCGCGCCTTCGAGCCCTCGTCTTATCCATTCGAGCGCGCCTTCGAGCCCTCGACCATCAAAGGTAGTGCATTTTCTATCCTACCTCCATTCGAGCGCACCTTCGAGCCCTCGTCTTATCCATTCGAGCGCGCCTTCGAGCCCTCGTCTTATATTCGAGCGCGCCTTCGAGCCCTCGTCTTATTAAAAAAAAAATATTTGTATTTTTCCACTGGGTAGGTAACCCATTACAATATACCATAACAAAAAAAAAAAAACAAAAAAATGAGTTGTCTCCTAAATGACTTGTTTCTTGATTTCTACATCTCTTTGTAAAGATTATGCGTCAATCTACTGTTTTCAAGACTAAAAAAAAAAGCAAAAAACAAAAGTTCTTTCCGTATCTACTTTTCTTTATAAATTTACTACACAAAGCTAAAAGAAAATGAATTTTTTTTTATCTTTGCATAGTAAATATTATAAAGAGGGGGCAACTGTCATAACCCAATTTTTGAACAAATAAAAAAATTAAAATGGGGTTAAAACAACAAATTTTGAAGTTTACGGATAAAAATATCAGATTTGAGAATAATTGATCAGAAATTGAAGAATTAATAAGTTTGGAAATTTATTTAAAATTTGGATTAGTTTAATTAATGAAATTATAAGAATTAATAAGTTTGCGGACTTAATTAAACTTTGTTTAAATTAATTAAATAAATTCAGGGACTTAATTGAAATTTATCCAAAAAGGGCAAAATTGAAAGAATTAATTAAGGATCAAATTGAAAAATCCAAGGACTTAATTGAAAATAATCCAGGAATTAAGGACTGTTTTGTAAAGTTTAATTTTTATTTTTTGCTTAAGGGTCCAATTGCCAAATTTCTAAAGTTCAGGGATCAAAATGACAATATCCACTGCTGCTTGAAACGTCGTCGTTGCTGGTAGAATTCCTTGCTGCCAAAACGCTGCCGTTGCTGGTGGAACAACCGTGTGATCTTCTTCATCCCGATTCAACAGGATACCTGAAAATCTGCAACAGATTCAATCGTGGACCGCGTCCCTTGCCCACGATCTCGTTCGTGGAAGAGACAGTCCTGCAAAGGCAGGACTGATTAGGGGCAAGCTGTGGGTCTCTATAAAAGAGAGACCGAAGACCAGAACCAGAGGAGAGGGGAAACCCGAAGCTAAACCCAGAGAAAACAACGAAGGAGAGAACCGAAAATCAGTGAGGAAACAAGCAGAGCAAAACAAAGCAAAAACACACAAAAAAAATACACGGAGAGAAGGGTAGAAAGGCAGAAAGGAATCAGAGATCAACCCTGCCATCATCTTCATCCCTGCACAAGAAAAAATCAACCCAAAACAGAGCCAAGAACAGAAAAAGACAGAGCATGTGAGAGCAAGACGAAAAAAGGAAAAACAGACCGAGAGAAGATTGGAAACAGAGATAAAAAAAAAAAAAAGAAGAAGAAGCAAGAGGAGCCAGAAACAGGGGACACACAGGCGAAGACACGGGAAAAAGAACGAACAGCATTTAAAAAAACAAAAGGGGACGCTCTCGACCTCTTCTTCGGTGGCTCCAATTTCAGCAGCCACTTTTGTTATTTCTTGAGAAGGGACGAACATAAGCAGAGGGCATCCACCGTGACCAGAACCATTGTTGCTGCTGCCTTCGGTGTATCCAGAGCCAGGTAAGTAAGTTTCTCTTTCACCGCTTTTCATTTTAATTCACTTCCTACTGTACACTCTCAATTAATTCTCTTTAGCAGCTAATGCACGCGTGATTTCGTTCACGCGTGCTTCATGTTGCCCAGCCGGGTCACTGGCTTGGGCCAGTGACCGGGCTGGGCTGGCTGGGCCTAGCCCAGCCCATGTGGGCTGAGCTGGGCCCAGCCCCACCAAAACAATTGTGCTTGGCTGGCCCCGGCCCAGCCCAAAAAAAAAAATAAAATAAAAAATAAAAATAAAATAAAAAAAAGGCAGAAAAAATAAAAAATATGTATGCATAAAAAAAATAATAATATAAATTTATTGGTTTATTCACTGACGCCAGAGTCAGGAATAAAAATACCGGTTTAAATTTATGTTATTCATTGTATTTTATTTTTATTTAGCAAGAAAAAAAATAATATAAATTTATTGGTTTATTCACTGACGCCAAAGTCAGGAATAAAAATACCGGTTTAAATTTATATTATTCATTGTATTTTATTTTCCTTTAACAAGAAAAAATGTGCATGCGTAAAAATAAATTTATTTTATTTGTTTATTCACTGACGCCAGAGTCAGGAATAAAAAAAAAATACTGATTTAAATTTGTTTTGTTTTTTTAGCTGCGTAATATTTATCAACGCCAGAGTTGGAAATATTCGTAGTTAAATATTCACTGGTGCCAGAGTCAGGAATATTATAAGCAAATTTTCATAACATAAACTCCTAAACATTTAGCAATTTAAGACAAAACTAGCAATGCAGCCTGCCTCAGGCAGGACGTTTAAGGGGTGATAATATCTTCCCTTTTACGTAACCAGTCCCGAACCATAGAATCTCTGTTGACCAGTTAGGGTTCCTAGTGACCATAATACTAGGTGGCGACTCATTAAACAAAGAATATTCCCATCAAAGAACAGGATGCCAGAAATCCGTTCTTTCCAAAGATTTAAAATATAATTTTTAAGGCTGCCGCGATGTCGGGTGCGACAGTGATCTATCAATTTATTTACATCTTTAATTGTATATCTTGAATGTTAACATGTTTAATATCAATCATGGACCAATAAAAAATTGATACAACTATTTTTATTATATCTATTAAATTATTTCTTTAATGTTTGATTAGTTTCATTAAATCTTTTCAAATTCATTGATTCTGCAAATACAATGAATTGTTAGGAATTAATTCAAATTAATTTCGCACCCATTGGCCTCCTATATAAATAGGGTTTGAGAGACTTCATTTCGCTTTCTCATCTTTCTTTACTCTTGTCATTTCCTTCCTCTTGCATCAAGTTCTATTATTGTAGAGATAAAATTTCAATATGTTTTATACTTCTTGACAGAAAGCGCATTCTTTTGATCTGTTTGAAATTCATCGTTTTTTTGAGAGGATGAATTTTTTAATTTTGTATCTTTATTTGTAATTCATTTATTTTTTAATTTTATTATTTAACATTGAGTTTGTTAGAACTTACACTTCATAATTTGTTTTGATTTTCTTTCAATGAAATTATTATAGTCTCATGACCAGATAAACAGGTTAACTTAAGTTGACCAAAATCAATCCAATATGTCGATGTCTTAATAAATCATCTTGAATATTTATTTTGAGTTAAATTATATTTTTATTAACTGTCTAGATTATTTTTAGACCTATCAAGTAGTCAGGTCATCTCAAGTCAACCTCACATAGTTTAAAGCGTAACTAGAAAAAGCATTACCAATGTCTAAATAATTTTTATCTTAGAAAAAATTGATCAAATATAATGCAAGCCAATTATCTAGTCCCCAACTATTTTATTTTGGAAGTCCTCTATAAATGCTCAAGTTAGTTTTTTTTTTGTTTGATTTCTAAATAAGTAAGTAGGTAAAAAGATGAAGAAGATGAAAAAGGTGTTTTGCACGTTGTGTGTAGTGTAAAAATAAGGGTTCTCTGAATGTTCTTTAGAGTCCTCCAAATAAAGAGGCAAGTCCCTTTTGTGTTCCGGAGAGATGAGTGTTAGTGTAAAGATAAATGTTCTTTGTCTCTCTCAACACTAGCCACTTGCCACATACAGCATTTACCCTAGCCTCTCTTAGTTTTTTTTCTCAGCAGTTCAACAATCAACCACCATCAACAACCCTAATTGATGACAATCTAGAGAATTTAAAAAGTCTTAAGTTAAATCATATTAGTATAGGTATAGGCTGCTAGTCAGCCTCGATCAGAGGAAGGGGCTGCTAGTCAGCCTAGATAATAGAATAAGGATAATACTTCATACTTCATACTTCATACTTCATACTTCATACTTCTGTAACAGTAATCTGATTGTTAAACACAATACAAAACATCTTTGTATGATTATTATATAGACCACACTGAAGAAACAAGCCGCAGCTTGAACTCTAAATTAGCTAAACACAAATCAGATGAAAGGAAGGACTTCAAATTATCATAATGTTTGCAGACCAAATCATCATAACCAAGTCCGAAAGCACCATTATTCTATCATTTTCCCTGCATGTAAGCAGAGCATTCCACATCATATCACTCAGTATGCATTTTCAACCAAACTGGTTGATTCGGTAGAATCACCTGACAACGATGATGACTCTCCTTCAATGTTTGGTGGCGTCACATCTAGATTGAAGACAGGCTTAGGAGGCAATTGCAAGTTTTCCAAATCTCCTTCAAGCATCTCTACGACATTCTTCATTGTAGGCCGATCCATGGGTTTCATTTGTATACACCACAATCCAACCATAATCATCTTCTTGACGATCTTACGTTCTTCCTCCGTGGCATCGTCTCCAATTTCTATGGCCTTTCCATCAGATACTTGGTCATGAACCCAATATGGCCAGTAGATTTGACTTGAATTTTCTGCCAACGCGTTTACATTCTTCCTTTTGCCTGCCATTTCCAATAGCAGCATTCCGAAGCTATAAACATCAGCTTTATAGGAGACACGTCCAATGTTTTTGTAGAACAATTCAGGAGCCATGTATCCTATGGTGCCCCTTGCTGCAGTAAGAGATGTTATGCTGCCATTCGTTGGGTACAACCTAGCGAGCCCGAAGTCAAAAACTTTTGGAGTGAAATTTTCGTCGAGAAGAATGTTGTGAGGCTTGATATCAAAATGAAGTATTTGCATGTCACAACCTAAATGAAGATAGTTGATACCACAAGCCACTCCAAGGGAAATCTGATGCAGTTTTTGCCAGCTTAAAGAGATTGATCCTTCTCGAGAAAACAAGTGTCTATCAAGAGATCCATTAGCCATGAAATCATATACAAGAGCTCGCTTTGATCCTTCAGCGCAAAAACCAATTAGCTGCACCACGTTAGTATGGTGAATCCTTCCTATGGTAGCAACTTCATTTATGAAATCCTGTCCATTAGCTTTCGATTTTCCCAACAATTTTACTGCTGCAAAACACCCACTGCGAAGCTTTCCTTTGTAAACTGTACCAAAGCCTCCTTCACTTAATTTGTCCTTGAAACCTCTAGTAATCTTCTTGATATCTGAGTAGGAATACCTTACTGGCATAAGGTTATTCTGACCCTGTAGAAATTGTTCAACTGTATCGTACACTGATAAATGTCTCCTTCGCCATTTGTAGATCAAAAATATAATCACACATGGAGTCCCACAAACAACTTTTAGCCCATGAAGCAGTGCTGTGTAGGAAATTTCCAGAAAACAATCAAGTTTTGTGATCTTATTTGTTGTCTCCACTAGAAATTTGTTGCGAAACTAAAGAAATGATGGAATCCCTTACCAAAGTAAACGGATATAATTATATAGAGGTAGGGATCTGCAGGAAATGGTGAACAAAATTACAATTACTATTCAAGAAACAACAATCCTTATTTCACAAAATATGTCGTTTATGTTAGAATTAATTTTCAAGTCTACATTTAAAGTATCTTTTAGTTCTCCTAGATGTCTCCTAAATATATACATGTAACTACTTAATTATGTATTTATCTTTTAAGTCTCTTGAATTATTCTAAACTAATATAAATATATATTAAAAATATTGTAAGTCTAAGTCCAAGTCTAGTAGGACTTAGCAGAGTTTACTATGAGACCATATTTCTCATATTCCTATTTTTACTCTTCTTCTTCAAATATTTCTAACAGTTTAAAGAAACACGTAAGAATACACAAACATGGTGAGATGTAGAAAAAGAATTCGCACCTGTCACTATGGAGAGTATAATTTGCCAGTAGCTTTCATCATGAGCTGTCGAGAATTTAGGTTAAAAAACGAGTTCTAATGGTATACGCAACAGTAAAATGCAAAAGAAAATAGAAAAGAGCGCGCACAATTTAATAGTGTGACTTGAACTAATTAATGTGTATCCATGGTCAAGTTAAGATGAACCAAACGTTTCACTGTGTCAATCATGAAATTGCAAAAGACCAATGAATCTGTCCAACTACCTTGAACCACATTATAGTCAGAATATTTTACAATATTAACATGAATGAATCTCATGATCAGCCCACTATAGTGTAAATCGAATAAGAAGAGATTGAATCTGCAAAGTTATATTTTATTGAACCTTTGGAGAGAAATATATACAGATGATTACATGAGTAACTGTTAAAAAATAATAAAGCTATTCAATGCTACAATAATGCAGAATTCTAAGAGATTTGATTTACATTTAATGAATCATAAAAGGAAATAAATACATGAACAATAACTGTTAAACATATTGCAGCAGATTAACCTTCCAACACTCCCCCTCAAGTTGGAGAGTGGATGTCTTGCAATCCCAACTTGCGGACCATAGGAATGAAGAATTCCTTTCCTAATGGCTTAGTCAAAATGTCGGCTAGCTGATTTTCAGAACTCACAAATCTTGTTTCTACAGAACCATCTTGAATCTTATCCCTTATAAAATGACAGTCCATTTCTATATGTCTCGTCCGTTCATGAAAAATAGGATTCGCTGCAATGTGTATCGCGGCCTTATTATCACAATACAATAATGCTGATTGTTGATGCAACACACCCAAATCTTTAAGTAAGCAACGAAGCCACGTTAATTCGCAACAAGCTCCTGTCATAGCACGATATTCTGCTTCAGCCGAAGATAGAGACACTGTCTTTTGTCGTTTTGATCGCCATGAAATCAGTGAGGGACCTAGGAATACGCAGTATCCTGTGGTCGATCTTCTCGTAAGTGGGCATCCTGCCCAATCAGAATCAGAGTAAGCTCGCAGTCTAAGATCACTGGTTGCGGAGAAGAAGAGGCCTTGACCAGGAGCAGATTTCAGATATCTCACCACCCGTAAAGCTGATTCCCAATGATCCTTTCGGGGTTGGTGCATGAACCTGCTTAATATGTGAACAGAATATGTAATATCTGGCCTTGAAACCGTGAGGTATATCAACCTCCTAACCAATCGCCTATATCGCTCTGGATTTTTGAGTAACTCACTTTTATCAGACAATTTTAGGCTGCGTTCCATAGGAGTATTGATGGGAGCTGCTCCCAGCAAACCTGCATCCTTAATAATTTCCAATGCGTATTTTCGTTGAGAGATAAAAGTACCAGCTTTGGATGTGGAAATCTCAATACCAAGGAAATATCTCAGTTTACCAAGATCTTTAAGATGAAATTTTCTATGCAGGAATTTCTTGATATCAGCTATGCTCACGGGATCATTACCAGTAATTAAGATATCGTCTACATATATCAAAAGAACAGTAAATGACTTGCCTTGCTTTCTGATGAAGAGAGAATAATCGGCTTTTGACTGTTCATAACCAGCTGATTGTATGGCCTCGGAGAATTTGGCAAACCATTGTCGTGATGCCTGCTTCAACCCATACAATGATTTGTGTAGACGGCAGAATAAGTGTTCCTCCCCCTGTCTTCAAAGCCCAGACGGTGGAGACATGTAAATTTCTTCGTGAAGATCACCGTGGAGAAATGCATTATTGACGTCAAGTTGATGAAGATTCCATCCACGGGCAGCAGCCAGAGCTAATAGACACCGAACTGAGATGATCTTGGCCGTTGGGGAGAAAGTATCCTGATAATCAATGCCAGCTAATTGTGTGAAACCCTTCGCCACAAGCCGTGCCTTGAACCGTTCAATGGACCCGTCTGAGTTATGCTTGACCTTGAAAACCCAACGACAACCAATCGGGGTCTTACCAACTGGGAGAGGGGTGAGTGACCAAGTGCCATTGGCTTGAAGGGCTTGTAGTTCGGTTTGCATGGCTTGTTGCCATTCGGGATGAACAACGGCCTCAGAGTATGATTTTGGTTCCGTGACAGTTTCAATTTTAGCCACAAAAGAGTGATAAGCAGGATTATATATGTGGTATGAAACGAAATTGGACAGTGGGTATCGTGTACCTTTGATCGGAGCTGGAACGTGGGAGGTCGATTGATCGGAGTAAGCAGCGGAGCAGAAGTAATCGGCGAGTTTAATTGGAGGAACAATTTGGCGGCTGGAGCGACGTGGGGCTGCTGGAGGTGAAGTTGTAGGTACTGGAGAGGTGTGGGTTGGGTCAGGTTCAGGCGAGATGAGGGATCGGAGGGGTATTGGTTCAAGCGGTGGAGACGAAGATTGTGGAATTGGATTTGGGGAAGTTTGTGTGGATGACAGGTCGTTGGCTGGAGAGGGCGTGGACTCGGTTTGGATAAGTGGAGAGGGGCTGGGCTGAAGGTGATGATGTAATGGATCGGGAGGTGAGGCTGAGTTGAGGGGAACTGGGCTGGGCCGAAGGTGATTTTGTAAGGGATCGGGAGTTTGAGCTGAGGTGAGGGTTTCTGGGCTGGGCCGAAATTGAGGCTCAAAGGGATCATGGGGCGGGGCTGGAAGCGGGAGGGGTCCAGATTTGTGGGTTGATGAGTTTTGGGCAGAATAATGGGGCACATGGGAAGGGTTGACCGTGGCATATGGAAAAATATTTTCATGAAATTTTACATCCCGGCTAGTAAAGACCTTTTTTGTTGATAAATCAAATAACTTGTATGCCTTTTGACCGATTGGATATCCAATGAAAATAGAAGGAATGGCGCGTCGGTCAAATTTATGAGAAGTGTGAACATTAGTGGCATAAGTGAGACAACCAAAAACGCGAAGATGAGAGTATGAGGGTGGTTTGGAATAGAGAAGTTCAAAAGGTGTTTTGAAAGAGATAACCGGTGAAGGTAGCCGATTAATTATATGGACAGCCGTGAGGGCACATTCTCCCCAAAATTGTGAAGGGAGTTGAGCATGGAATTTTAAAGCACGGGCAACTTGTAAGATGTGTCGGTGTTTGCGTTCCACTACCCCATTTTGTTGAGGAGTGTAAACACAAGAAGTTTGAAAAATGACACCTTTATCTTGAAAAAAAGATCGAAGTGAGATAAATTCTCCACCATTGTCACTTCGAAAAATTTTAATGCGAGATTCAAATTGAGTGAAAATATAACTGAAGAAATGTTGTAAAATTGATTGTGCTTCAGTTTTGTGACGCATTAAAAATATCCACGTAAAACGTGTATAATCATCAACAATGGTGAGAAAATAATTAGCGCCAGAAATAGATGAATGTCGATAACGACCCCAAATGTCACAATGTATAATATCAAAAGGCTTGGTAGATGAAATAGTACTAGTACCAAAAGATAGACGACTTTGCTTAGCCAAAGGACATATGTGGCAAGCATTTTTTTGACTCAACGGAAAAATTTCAAAAAAATTTAGCGAGAAAACTTAAACGGGAAGGTGAGACATGTCCTAGACGATTATGCCACAGGTCGGTAGAGGAGAGGGTAAGGTAGCATGCAGGATGATTTGTGGTTGAGGAAGGTTTGGTGAGGTTCTTTTTTGTCGCTAGTGCCACCAAATAGTATAGGCCGTTTCGCTGTTTACCCAAACCAATCGTCCTCCTCGTAGCCAGATCCTGCAAAATACACCAATAAGGGAGAAAAGTCACTGAACAGTTCAAACTCCTTGTCAAACGACTTACTGACATCAAGTCGACTTTGAATGTAGGCACAGATAAAACATCATGCAGATAATAGACTGAATTTAAGGGTAAAGACCCTTTTGCAATAATATCTGCTTTGTCTCCACTAGGTAACAGTACAGGTGGTAGTGAGCAGTCCTTATTTTCATTCAATAATTCAGATGAAGATGTGATATGGTCAGTAGCCCCACTATCAATAATCCAGTTATGGTTATCAAGTTCAGACAAACCTGGCTTTGTTACTGCATTGGCTTTTGAGCTAGAACTGTCCTCATGATTATTTAGGAGTGACAAAAGTTGCTTGAGTTGAGTTTCTGACAACGAAACCATGGGCCTTACCTCATCTTTGTGGGACATTTCAGATACCTGGTTAGCTAAGGGAAAACCATTGTGTTGATTTCCAATTGAGTGCTGATTTCCAATCGTGCTTTGATTTCCAATCGGGTACCCATTCATCCTCGCTTTACGGTGTCTCGGTGGATACCCATTTAACTGGAAACACTTTTGCACCCAATGCCCCATTTCTCCACAATGGGTGCACTGGGGTCGTCCCCTTCCTGACCCAAAACGGCGCCGATCCTGGTCAAAACGGCGTTCTCCTTGCGGTCGAGTATCACGAGGCTGAGAGAGGCGATTCACGGAGTGTTGTGGGCGATCTGTTTCTGAGATAAAATTTCTTTTTCCTTGATTATTATAACGTACTGCCATGGCAGCACTCCCACCCATCTCCGTTTGTGCAACGCTGAGAAATCGTTGCTTTTCTTCTTGACATACCGAAGAATAAGCTTGGCGAATGGATGGCAGAGGATTCATCAGCAAGATTTGGCCTCGAATTGCAGAGTAAGTGTCATTTAAACCCATTAAGAACTGCATTAATCTTTGTTGGTCTGCCTGCGTTCCATGTGTTGTGTCTGTGTATGAAGCCAATTCATCCCACAAACCTTTTAATTTCGTGTAATATGAGGAGATGGAGAGCTGCTCCTGTCGAAGATATGCAATGTCCCTCTGAATTTCAAATATGCGAGGCGCATTGCTCTGTGAAAAACGTTCCTGTAAATCTTCCCAGACTTCATGTGCGGTGGGATAATAGATTACACTATCTGCAATTTCCGGGTTCAATGTATTGATGATCCAGGAATGGACCATATCATTACATTGTGACCAGGTAGCATAGCCTTCAGGATCAGTCTGTTCTGAAGGAATTTCAATTGAGCGATTGATAAAACCGAGTTTGTTCTTGGAGTTTAGGGCGAGAGTCATAGCCCTTTTCCACCCAGAATAATTATCTCCATTCAGTGATTTGGAGACAAGGATGAGGCCTGGATGATCCGAGTGATGGGTGAAATATGGGTTTGAGATGTCAGATCTGCAGAAGTTTGATGCAAGGTCTGATTTGGACGAATCAGATGGAGCAGCGATGGTGCTGGGACTTGATAGATTGATTTCTTGATTGGCCATGACAGTGAAGGCAAAATTTCGTGAGAATGTTTATGAAGGATTTTGAATGCAGAATTTTGATTTTAGAATTTCAATTTACGTGGGCTCTGATACCATGTAAATCGAATAAGAAGAGATTGAATCTGCAAAGTTATATTTTATTGAACCTTTGGAGAGAAATATATACAGATGATTACATGAGTAACTGTTAAAAAATAATAAAGCTATTCAATGCTACAATAATGCAGAATTCTAAGAGATTTGATTTACATTTAATGAATCATAAAAGGAAATAAATACATGAACAATAACTGTTAAACATATTGCAGCAGATTAACCTTCCAACATATAGTAGAATTCACAGGTAATGGATGCACAGAATTTGTACATGAACATCAATCTGGGGACAGTGCAATGTTGTGCTAATGCGCAGAAAAAAATGAAAATTCAAAAGTAAGCCAGAGAAAATATATGAAACCACCTCAAATCACAAGTTATTTATAGTCTTATGAATCAAATCTGACGCAACTTAATCATCAAGTGTTACATGTACCATGAGCTGCGGGAATGCAATATTGACGATGGTCTGAGCTGTTGATGTAGCAACCCCTTGTGCAATTTTCACAGTTGATGTTGTACCATGAAAGCTCAAACCCATATGCCAGGTCACTGTGTATTTCTTCAAAGGACTTGTCTGTGTAGTTCTTCTTTGGAAGCAAAAATATTTTCTCTATGCTGCACAGTTCCATCAAATCCGAGGCATTCATGCCCCCAAGAGTCACATAATTCGAAGGAGTCACAAGAGAAGAGTCTGATCCGTAGTTAAGGCCGTAGGGAGCCGTGTCCACATAAAGAGGAGAATTCACCGTATTTTCACAGCTCATGAAAACCATATGCAGCGATAGTGTAGGTAACTCGTTCAACCAATAGTACTCAACGAAACCGTCACTCACTCCCGGCGGCACCTGCTTGTAGTTATACGATGTGTACGGATCTCCGTAACTGAAGTTGTCACGTGCCAAAGAATAACGAGGGATGGAGCAGCAATTATCTTGTACACCAGCATCTACCACTCGGATTGTGAAGTTACCGTAGTCGATTGCCTGCACGTAGTATTTACCTGAATACAAAGATAATACTGTAGAAATATTGTTCTCGCAAATCAGAGTATAATTATAGTTTCCGCAGATTTGTGGATCAGTGTTTAGTCTGAAAGGGAAGCTAATGTTTTGGATATTGCCGCATGAAGAAGGAGCACAATGATGAGCAGTGATGTTGCTAGAATGGCAAGTTTGGAAGACTAATAGCTGTAAAAGAAAAGCTATGTAGCAAGCAAAAAGGACGTTCATTCCTCTAAACATGGGGAAGGCTGAAGTGATACACAGTGTATACGCAATTTTTGCTCAAAACTATTCTTCAAGTCTTGAGAACAGTCCAGCTTTTCTATTTCCTTTTCTTTTTTCTCCAATAAAAACTTTTGAATTTCGGAGTGATAACGCAATGAAAGGTGAAGGAGAAAACCGCTACTTGGCCGTCCTTTGAAAATTTTTTTTTATTATCGACGGAAATTTCCGTCGATAAATTTGCTGGTAATTATTTTAAAAATGTTTTTTAAAAAAAATTATTTTATAAAATTATAAAATAATTAAATTAACATAAATCAACATTGTATAATATATACTCAAAATGCTTGGAAAAAAGAATAAGAAAATCAACTCAAACAAATTTGCAACAAATAAATAAAACAAAAAAATTAATTCAACCAAAAAAATTCATATGAAAAAAATAAAGTTGCAATTGCTAAAAATTTAAAAAATCCTATAAATAAATCAACTAAAAATTGATCTCATATGAAAAAAAAAAATCTCACAACAACATTTATACAATTATTAAGAACAAAATCAATTAAAATTAAATAAAAAACAAATATAGTGAAAAAAATCATGAAAAAAATAAGAAAAAGGAAAAATCTTACCTTAATATATTTGCAAGTGAAGCTAAGGAAAAAAAAAATTCGTAAAGCATATTAATTAAAAAAAACTAAGAGGATAAAAGAAGAAAGAAGAAGAAGACATACCCGAGCATGGAGGAAAAGAGAAGGAGATGAGGAGAGAAAAGAATAGAAAGAAATTGATATTGATGTTTTTTACATATAGTGAAGAAGAAGAAGAAGTAGAAGTAGAAGTAGTAGAAGAAGAAAAAGAAATAATGAGTCTGTCTCTTGTGAAATACGCGGATTCAGGTTTTTTATTGGGGCGCGTTACCTTCGGATTTACCGACGGATAATTGAATATTAATATTTTTTAATTATTCTGTCGGTAATTTTATCGGTAATATTTAATTTAAATTTTTAATTTCGTAAAAAGTTTTCAGAAACCGCCAAAAATTACCGATGATTTTTCAATCTGTCGGTGATTCCGTCTGTAATATTTAAATGAAAATTTTAAATCAATTGAATTTTTTCAGAAAACCGCTAAAACACACCGACACATTTTCAATCCGTCGGTGATTTTGTCCGTAAAGTAAAACAATTAACAGTGCAATTGGAAAATGAACAGTTCTGGAGCTCTCTGGAAAATATCGACGGAATAATTCCGTCGATAAATCATCATTTTTTTTTGCTTAGTTTTAATTTTTTTTTCCCACGGTAATTCCCTCGGTATATATTGAGGGAATATTTCCGTCGGTAAAATCCCTTGGAAATTTACCGACGGAAATATTCCCTCGGTATTTCTGTTTGTATTTATTGATTTTTTGGTAGTGCATGCAAAAGAAACGAAGAAAGGATCAATAAGCATTAACAATCATCTACTAATGTCTGGATGATGCTATTATTTAACTAAAAAAATTCAAGGCAACTTTTTTTTTTTTGAAAAATATTGAGATAACAATATATTGGGCCGACCTAGATCAACTTATATTAACCTTCCAAACCATGACCTGGGTCATGAAACCATGATAATCTCAAATAAAACAAATCAAAACAAATTATGAAGCTCAATTACCAATAAACTTATTGTTGAATTATGAAATTATAAAAAATTCAATCTAAAAAAAGGACACAATAAAATGATAGTTCTAAACAAAATTATGAATTTGAACAAAAATACAAAAATGTCATTGATAGTCTTGCAAGGATTCTCTGAACTCTAATTACCCTAAAATTTTAATCTAAAATATAAAAATATATTAGGAGACTCCTAGTAAAATTTTAGTCTAGTCCAACGGTTGGATTGAGAAATATAATTGATATTGTAAAACTGGACAATATTTATAGAAAAAAACAAAAGCACAAAAAAAAAAAACAGTATTTGTTTGGAATGGAACAACTAGAACAGAACAGGAACGATCTGACCTGAATTTGGGCTAAATTTTCGCAATAAACTGAGATTTTGAGCGAGATGAAATTTATTCTGATTTATTCTATTTTTTTAACTGGAATGAGATATACCGGCCATTCCAGACGGAACAGAATAAAATTGACAACCTTAGTTCACATATCAAGACTTTTCCTCTTAACGACCCTCGAGTCAATAACGATAAATTATACGCTTCTTAGTTATTTCTTGTTGATAATTTCGCATCCATCACAACTTCTAGTCTCTTCTGCATAGGATAATTTAGGAAATTAGCACACAAAATTAAAATAAATGGTGCAATGACACAAAAGCAAAATGGTTTGGTGAAATAACACACTTTCATCTTGTCGTCCTTTAGAAATACGACATTTACTAAATGTTGTTATTCCAAAGCACTATAAGATTGTTGTGATGCTTTAGAATAGTGATATTTAGTAGATGTCGCATTTCTGAACCGCAAAAAGATAGTTGTCATGCTCAACAGATTGACTTGTTCATAATGGTTAGTGAAACTAGTCGAATAGTTCTGAAAATAATAAGAAAAATCACAAAACTATCAAAACTAGGGGGCCTCGGTGATATTTTTTATGTCTAAAGATATAATGTTCATATGGCACAGTAAGGTTACCCTAGGTAAAATAGCCTTCAAAAAATCTTATAAAAATTTGAACGCGATCCAATAGTCAAATCAAAAGTTATGATCCTTTTGAGATGTTATTTTGATCTGGCATGACCGTACCTCCTCTTGAGCCTAAACATGTCTCATTAGTCCATAAATACATCTGTTAGGCCATCCAAGTAATCTTTTTAAGGCAGATTCTTATTTAGTTATGGTAGACCCACACCTGACTACTTAGAATCACATGTTATCGTAAGTCTAACTAAAATAACTTTTTGAGATTTCTTAGTCTACAAGTTGGACAAAGATGTATATTTTAACTCATAAAACATATTTGAAATAAAAAATTAATTAAATTGTGGTTTTGTATGAAACGATTGACCAATTAATACATCTAGATTAAACAGGTCGACTAGAAGATTTAAGTTTCATATTGTCGCGCCTCTGAAGCGCGACATTTACTAAATATTGTTATTCTGAAGCAGGACAATTATCTTGTCATGCGTTTGAATAGCGACATTTAGTAAAACATCATACTTTTGAAGCGCGACAAGTTGAAAGTAAGTTATTTCATTAAAATTTTCTCGAACGGTGTTATTCCTCTAAATTTTTAAGTTTACTATGCTAATTTGACAAAAAAAAAAATTCCTTTGCCATAAGCTTTAAGAGTGAGACCATGTAATTAAAATTCACTTAATAGATTCTAGTTTTCTACTAATTCTATGCAATCCAAACAATTTAATTTTTGAATTTTTTAAATATTTTTTATTATAAAATTTAAAAACAGTTCAGTTTGGTTTTAATTTTAAATTTTTTAAAAAAAATCAATCCAAACCAAATTATATTAAACTGAATCAAAACAAACCAAATAAAAAAAATTTATAAAAAAACTAAATGTATGTATAAACTAAAAACTCATTAAATTAAGGTAGTGTTTGACATTATAATAGTAATTTTTTTTTTTAATTATATATTTTTTATTTTTTTTAAAATTTATTTTTGATATCATGACATTAAAACAATCCCAAAACACTAAAAAAATTAATTTTTTGAAAAATATGGTGTAGCCGCATAAACAAACCGCCTCTAAAAATGGTTGAAATTGCTCAACTAAAGGTCCATTACCTCAAAAAAATAATATTAAAACAAATCAAACTAAACCAATTAATTTGGTTCTTTTATTTGATTCAATTCAAAAAAAAAAAAAAACCAAAATTGGTTGGGTTACCCCTAATTATTATCGTGTATTTAGTGCAATGCTTGCTCACTCACATCTAAATAAAACGGAATAATTGGATCCCACATGTTTGTGAGTGGAGGAATGTCAAAGGGAGGAGCATCACACTAGATCGATGGAGTAAATTAATTCTCATGCAAGGACGCGTGTACTACAGTACTGTAAAGGACTCGCCCGTCTAAGGACGCCATGAGTTTTCTGAAAGGCCAAAACTATATCAGCACATGCAGATAAAGTCTTAGGAGGAGTGTGGAGATGATGAATTATTCATTAGAAATGGTTACTTTTTTGTTCTACTTTTTCTTTTTCTTCCTTGCAGGCCTTGGAGCAAGCTTGAATAGCACAGGATCCTGTGGAAACGGTGGCCCTGACATCCGATTTCCTTTCCGGATCAAGGACAAACAACCAGACCACTGTGGCTGTCCTGGGTTTGTTCTATCCTGCTCAGATGACAACAGCACAGTGCTTAATCTGCCAACTGGATTGAGTCTCCACATCGAAGGAATTGACTATGGACATCAACTCATTTATGCAAGGTATCCTCAAGGTTGCTTTCCAAGGCAACGTTTAAACTTCAGTTTAGGGGCTTCTCACTTCCAAATTCAGAAGGATTTGCCGTATGGTAGGACCTTGTTCAATTGTTCTCTTTCTAGTGAGAAAAGGTCTCCTTCGTACATGGATAAAATCCCATGTCTGAGTACTTTTAAGCATGAAGTTTATGCCGTTGACTCAAGTATTCCCATCAGTTACTCTGATTTGTTATCTTGTACCAAGATGTACAACATTTATGGAATTCCATATAATATGTTGCTTGCAGAAAATTATGTTCTTACTATGTCTTGGTCCAATCCAACTTGTGGATCTTCTGAAGCTGAATGCTACAGCATTCTCCCGCACACTAAAGGTATGCTTTTCTATCTTTCTTCCTTTTTTCAAATTAATAATTGGCATTTGAATACGTAAATAAAAAAACAATAAGGGTTTTTCAAATTAATAAAGAAACTCTTTCCGTTTTTGTTGCTTTCATGATTTTACTAATTGCTTAAAAGGGAGAAGCTAATAAGTATTCAATCCTTTACAGATGTGCGGCGAAAGCTACTGATTGCTGGTTTGTAGTCTGCTCAAATCTCCATCTCAATTTTACACTTGGTTCCATACATTACTTCCCAAAAAAAAAAAAGAGTTTCCTGACTCGGAATGTTTATATGCAGGTGTGATTTTAGGATTCTTCCTTTTTTCAATAGTGATTACTGCACTCTACCGCGCCTATAGCAACGATAAAACACAAAGAGAATATCAAGCCAGGGTTGAAATGTTTTTGGATGATTACAGATCACTGAATCCCACTAGGTACTCCTACGCTGATCTCAAGAGGATCACAAATCAATTCGGTGATGAATTGGGCCAAGGAGCTTATGGAACCGTGTTCAAAGGAAAGCTAACCAATGAAATTGCTGTAGCTGTGAAGCTCCTCAATAATTCCATAGGAAAAGGGGAGGAATTCATCAATGAAGTGGGAACAATGGCAAGGATCCACCATGTCAATGTTGTTCGCTTGATCGGTTTCTGTGCTGATGGATTTAGACGAGCTCTGGTTTATGAGTACTTGCCAAATGGTTCATTACAGAAGTTCATAACCTCAGCAGACTCAAGGAACCATTTCCTTGGCTGGGAAAGGTTGAATCGTGTTGCTCTAGGCATAGCCAAGGGGATTGAATATCTTCACCAGGGGTGTGATCAAAGAATCCTCCATTTTGATATCAAACCACAGAATATCCTGCTTGACAACGAATTCAATCCCAAAATCGCCGATTTTGGGATGGCAAAGCTGTGTTCCAAGGATAAAAGTGCTATTTCCATGACGACTGCAAGGGGGACTGTTGGCTACATTGCCCCGGAAGTGTTCTCGAGGAACTTCGGGAGTGTTTCCTATAAATCAGATGTCTACAGCTTTGGCATGTTAGTGCTGGAAATGGTTGGAGGAAGGAAGAACGTCGATGATACAGCAGAAAATGGCGACCAGATATACTTCCCGGAATGGATTTATAATCTCTTAGAAAAGGAAGAAGACCTGCGGTTTCATATCGATGGAGAAGAAGATGCTAGAATTGCGAAGAAACTAGCAATTGTGGGGCTATGGTGCATTCAGTGGAACCCAGCAGAGCGTCCTTCCATGAAAACTGTTGTCCAGATGCTTGAAGGGGAAGGAGAAAACTTAACAAAGCCTCCTGATCCTTTTAGCTCCTCTGTCCCTAAGAGAACCAGTGCAGGCCGCATGCCAGCGAGACGCCTTCACCAAGAGTTGGCAGCCATCTCAGAAATAGAGTGATCAGAAATTTACTCTTTTCAGTAATAACATATTAGTGAGCAATAATGAAGGAAATTGTGGTGACCTGTGAGATAGCTGCTTCTTCTTTTCTGTCAATTCACAGTTTAAGATGTATCAAATCAACAAATTAAACTGTGTAAATAATTGTGCAAATCCAACCCTTTATTAATCATATTTAGGCAATCCAGTCCAACTTACTTCAAATGCGAAGAAAATCAATGTAACTCATAATTTGGAAGGAATTGCAGGGAGGATAGAAGGATTTTGATGGATAGGATAGTAATCTCAAGGGTCTATTTCTATCAAGTTCCTTCCTTGTTGATCAACAACGAGATGAATAAGTTGGCATTAATCCTTCTTCTTTCATCCTTGTAATACCGTGATTGATTGTTACAAGGCACAAGCTTCTCGACAAGAAGGAATAACCAAGAACCCTACAAATATTCTTCATCTTTGACCTGAGGGTGCATGCGGGAAAAGTCTTGCTGTGAAAAAAATTTAAGAGTGGTGGACCAATGCTTCAATAAGGAAAAAGATTCTTTGTTTTGTGGCTCGAGAACCAATGACAAAAAAAAAAAAAAAGAGATCATATTTTTGTCGTTGAAGCACGGGTTGCTGCGGAGTGTGTCTTAGATCTTAAAATTTTTATTGAAATCAAAAAACATTTTAATAAAAAAATTAAAAATTAAAAAAAGGGATTGAAATAGAAGAAAAAAAATATATAAAAAAATTATAATTAAAATATTAAATTGAAAATAAATAAAATATTTATATAAAGAATAAAAGAGAAATAAAAAATCAAAAGAATAAAAACTAAAATTAAAATACTAAAATAAAAAGGACAATCAACAACAATCCAACAACTATATGTTATCACCCATCACACCATGAAAAATAGGACATGATGCCACTTTTAAAGATATGTTGGAAGGTCAAGTTCAGCTACCAAAAAAAATATTACACAGGTCATTCAAATAATATATATTAATTATAGTTATTTTTTAAAATATTTTTTATTCATCTGATTTTGGGATGGCTAAGTTGTGTTCCAAGGATACAAGTGTTCTCGAGGAACTTCGGGAACGTTTCCTGTAAATCAGATTTTTACAGCTTTGGTATGTTAGTGCGCTGGAAATGGTTGGAGGAAGGAAGAACGTCGATGATACAATAGAAAATGACGATCGACAAATTAAAATGTGTAAATAATTTTACAAATACAACCCTTTTTTTCATCATATTTAAGTAATTTAGTGTTAAAATAATTAAGATCAAACACATAAAAATACTAAAATTTTGAATAATTTATATATTATGAGTATATAGTCTTAACCTAAATACAATTAAAATATATAGATTAAATTAAAAGTATTATTTTACTTTTAATAAATAAGATTACATAAATATTATTTAATATTCAGTACTCTAACTCACTTCAAATGCGAAAAAAATCAATGTAACACATAAGTGTCAAGGAATTGCAGGGAGGATAGAAGGATTTTGAAGGTCCTTCTTCTTTCATCTCTTTCCTTTGCCATTAATTTCTACCCTATAATAGGTGCATCTTTCATACCGTGATAGATTGTTACACGGCAGAGACTTCTGGACCAGAAGAAATAAGCAAGAACCCTACAATTCTTCGTCATTGACCTGCTTGCGCATGGGGGGAAAAGTCTTGCCATGAAAGAAACTAAAGGTGGTGGACCACAGAAAAGAAAAGAAAGAGCTCATATTTTTGTCGTTGAACCACAGGTTCTCGGAGTGTGTTTTACCACCGACAAGCTTTATTGAAAAGCGATTAAAATTTTAAATAAAAGTATCAAATAAAAAAATAAAAAATTAATATAATAAAAACTGAAATAAAAAAAAAGATGGGGCGGCACTTTCAATGACATCTTCCAAGGTCAGGTTTGGCGACCCAAAAAAATATTGCGTAATAACCAAGAACCCTACAATTGTTCATCATTGACCTGAGTGCGCATGGGGGAAGTCTTCGTCATGAAAGACACTAAGAGTGTGGACCAATGCTTCAATCAATAACTTCATTGTTAATGTCGCAAAACACTGAAATATAAAATAATTGACCAATGCGTCAAGCTTTAAATGAGTTTGTGACATGGATGGCATAACATGATATGTTTACAGGTAAGACTAGTTATGGCATAACATGGATGGCGTAACCTGTTGTTAATTACTATAAAAATATTAAATAAATAAAGAATTAGGTCAGGCACTGTTGGGCTAAGCAAGCCACGCCTAACACCTAACCTAATAAAACAACGACTAATACGCGGGCCTTTATTTAAAAAAAAAATCAAAAGCCTCGAGTATATAAAACAATAATGCGTCGTTTGCGCAACCTAGAATTCGGCCAGATGGCCAGAAAAATAAGATTCTTTATTTTTTTTATCTAAAAATTAATTTTCAATCTATTTTTTTATCTAAAACACCTAGAAAAGACTCTAGAGACCTTGTTAAGTCAATCCATGACCATCAAAAACCCAATAAACTACCCCAAAACTTAAAATCCAACCGAAACAAAAATTCTACCAAAGCTCAGATCTTTTTTAGATGTTTTTTAAGGTAAAACAAATGATAATATAATTATTTTATATGAGTATTAAAATTTTTATTTTAAATAATTTAAAATAGTAACTTCTTCACCTATCAAAAATGATTAAAATATATATATATATATATATATATTTATACTCATCTTAAAAAAAAAAAAACTTATGGCTAAGAAGATAATATAATTAAATAAAGATTTATTTTAGTTATTAAATCATTTATCCAAATATATTTAAGAATAAAGTCAATAATTAACCAATCATATGTCATATAAAATATTTACACCAATACAAGTTAAGATCTAACATTACTATAAATATAAAATAATAATTTCATATATGTAACTTATATATATTTATTAAAATTGAAAGTACTTGTGTTAACAAAACATATGTACAAATCCTATAAACAGGCTCGCCCTCACAAAAGCCTATCACTCCACCGATCCAAGATCGAAGTCTCAAAAAGCTTAATTCAACCATGAAGTTTTCTTGACTTTATTAGTGGAAAGCTAGTAAGAGTCACTAAAAATTCTTTTAATGGATAACGACTTGAAACTTCAGAACATGAGATAATAACAAATCTCTCAATACTCCAAATGCTCAAAATCTCCAATAAATCTTCTATCAAGTGAAAGTGCTCAACAATGGTGTTGTATCAATACAACAATAACTTCAGACTTTTACCGATTGAAATATTCTGTCAGTGTGTGATTAAGAGTTCATCGATAAATTATTTACCGACTATATTATCGATAAAATATGTCCGTCGGCTTTTTTTTCCAGTAATTTCAAATTCCGTCGTTATATTGATCGGAAAAACAAAAAAAGCATTTACTGACATCAAGATGCAAGACCAGATGAATAATTGCATGATCTTCAAAGAACAAACAATGATCACCCCTACAAAATGAAAGATTCCTCATTTAATCTTCAAATGCTACACACTTATTTCTTCAATGATTGTGTCTTTGTCATGGCCAACTTGAACGATTACAATGGAATTACAATGGAATTACAAACCTAGAAGAAGCCCAAGATTGCAATCGTGGAAAGCCCGGTCCAACTTCATCAATCTTCCTCTGAATCTCGCAGGCAAGCTCCTCGTCAAAAGAGTTTAAGATGCAAGACAGGATCAATAACTGCATGATCTTCAAAGAACAAACATCGATCACCCTTACCAAATGAAAGATTTGACATTTTGTCTTCAAGAGCTACACACTCATTTCTCCTATTATTGTGTCTATGTTAGAAGCATCCTAGAGCTTGTAGCCCAAGATTGCAATAGTGGAAAGCCCAGTCCAAGTTCATCACAATGCATGCAATGGCTTCAACAAGAGTTGGCAGCTTCCTCTAAAACAGAGTAATTATAAGTTGAGGTTACCTTCGGTAACTGGTTTAGGAGTTCATGTATTAAGTATGAATAACA
>NC_133300.1:4838409-4916412 GCF_005239225.2 Populus alba | reverse complement strand
GATTAAATTAAAAGTATTATTTTACTTTTAATAAATAAGATTACATAAATATTATTTAATATTCAGTACTCTAACTCACTTCAAATGCGAAAAAAATCAATGTAACACATAAAGTGTCAAGGAATTGCAGGGAGGATAGAAGGATTTTGAAGGTCCTTCTTCTTTCATCTCTTTCCTTTGCCATTAATTTCTACCCTATAATAGGTGCATCTTTCATACCGTGATAGATTGTTACACGGCAGAGACTTCTGGACCAGAAGAAATAAGCAAGAACCCTACAATTCTTCGTCATTGACCTGCTTGCGCATGGGGGAAAAGTCTTGCCATGAAAGAAACTAAAGGTGGTGGACCACAGAAAAGAAAAGAAAGAGCTCATATTTTTGTCGTTGAACCACAGGTTCTCGGAGTGTGTTTTACCACCGACAAGCTTTATTGAAAGCGATTAAAATTTTAAATAAAAGTATCAAATAAAAAAATAAAAAATTAATATAATAAAAACTGAAATAAAAAAAAAGATGGGGCGGCACTTTCAATGACATCTTCCAAGGTCAGGTTTGGCGACCCAAAAAAATATTGCGTAATAACCAAGAACCCTACAATTGTTCATCATTGACCTGAGTGCGCATGGGGGAAGTCTTCGTCATGAAAGACACTAAGAGTGTGGACCAATGCTTCAATCAATAACTTCATTGTTAATGTCGCAAAACACTGAAATATAAAATAATTGACCAATGCGTCAAGCTTTAAATGAGTTTGTGACATGGATGGCATAACATGATATGTTTACAGGTAAGACTAGTTATGGCATAACATGGATGGCGTAACCTGTTGTTAATTACTATAAAAATATTAAATAAATAAAGAATTAGGTCAGGCACTGTTGGGCTAAGCAAGCCACGCCTAACACCTAACCTAATAAAACAACGACTAATACGCGGGCCTTTATTTAAAAAAAAAATCAAAAGCCTCGAGTATATAAAACAATAATGCGTCGTTTTGCGCAACCTAGAATTCGGCCAGATGGCCAGAAAAATAAGATTCTTTATTTTTTTATCTAAAAATTAATTTTCAATCTATTTTTTTATCTAAAACACCTAGAAAAGACTCTAGAGACCTTGTTTAAGTCAATCCATGACCATCAAAAAACCCAATAAACTACCCCAAAACTTAAAATCCAACCGAAACAAAAATTCTACCAAAAGCTCAGATCTTTTTTTAGATGTTTTTTTAAGGTAAAACAAATGATAATATAATTATTTTATATGAGTATTAAAATTTTTATTTTAAAATAATTTAAAATAGTAACTTCTTCACCTATCAAAAAATGATTAAAAATATATATATATATATATATATATTATACTCATCTTAAAAAAAAAAAAAAAACTTATGGCTAAGAAGATAATATAATTAAATAAAGATTTATTTAGTTATTAAATCATTTATCCAAATATATTTAAGAATAAAGTCAATAATTAACCAATCATATGTCATATAAAATATTTTACACCAATACAAGTTAAAGATCTAACATTACTATAAATATAAATAATAATTTCATATATGTAACTTATATATATTTATTAAATTGAAAGTACTTGTGTTAACAAAACATATGTACAAAATCCTATAAACAGGCTCGCCCTCACAAAGCCTATCACTCCACCGATCCAAGATCGAAGTCTCAAAAAGCTTAATTCAACCATGAAGTTTTCTTGACTTTATTAGTGGAAAGCTAGTAAAGAGTCACTAAAAATTCTTTTAATGGATAACGACTTGAAACTTCAGAACATGAGATAATAACAAATCTCTCAATACTCCAAATGCTCAAAATCTCCAATAAATCTTCTATCAAGTGAAAGTGCTCAACAATGGTGTTGTATCAATACAACAATAACTTCAGACTTTTACCGATTGAAAATATTCTGTCAGTGTGTGATTAAGAGTTCATCGATAAATTATTTACCGACTATATTATCGATAAAATATGTCCGTCGGCTTTTTTTTTCCAGTAATTTCAAATTCCGTCGTTATATTGATCGGAAAAAACAAAAAAAGCATTTACTGACATCAAGATGCAAGACCAGATGAATAATTGCATGATCTTCAAAGAACAAACAATGATCACCCCTACAAAATGAAAGATTCCTCATTTAATCTTCAAATGCTACACACTTATTTCTTCAATGATTGTGTCTTTGTCATGGCCAACTTGAACGATTACAATGGAATTACAATGGAATTACAAACCTAGAAGAAGCCCAAGATTGCAATCGTGGAAAGCCCGGTCCAACTTCATCAATCTTCCTCTGAATCTCGCAGGCAAGCTCCTCGTCAAAAGAGTTTAAGATGCAAGACAGGATCAATAACTGCATGATCTTCAAAGAACAAACATCGATCACCCTTACCAAATGAAAGATTTGACATTTTGTCTTCAAGAGCTACACACTCATTTCTCCTATTATTGTGTCTATGTTAGAAGCATCCTAGAGCTTGTAGCCCAAGATTGCAATAGTGGAAAGCCCAGTCCAAGTTCATCACAATGCATGCAATGGCTTCAACAAGAGTTGGCAGCTTCCTCTAAAACAGAGTAATTATAAGTTGAGGTTACCTTCGGTAACTGGTTAGGAGTTCATGTATTAAGTATGAATAACATTTACGAGTCCAAGGATGTGTTTCCTCTACATAATTTCTTCCTTTCTTTCAATGCAAAATTCCTCTACATAATCACCAATAACTAAGAACAAGGGTTTCTTACATCCCCTGTTTTTTTAATTGTCCATTTCCACAAAGTTTCTACGCTGCCATGACATTGTCCACCAAAAAATTACAAATATTTCACTTTCAAGTTCCATGGACCACTAAGCATCACACGACTTCCTTCGTCCCCAAGCCAACAGACCCTTAAAAAATGACCTAAACAGAGCCTCTCAGCTCATCATCAACCCTAGTTCATTTCCACTGGTCTCTCAACAAAGACGCCTGGAACATGTTTTTGGGCCATGGCAACTCATGGGTACTGTCTAGCTGAAGCATATGTTCTGAGAAGATTACACAACGATAAATTGAAGAGAATGGATGAGGAGAAGGCTAAGATGGATGATGATGACGAGCTGTGCTGAAGGATGGCGAAGGAAAAGAAGCACAGAGGTTGGATTCTAAGGTGTGATTGGAATCAAATTAGCCCTAGCTGATGCATGTATAATTAATTACTTATAATACTAGATTCTGAGTTGACTCCAGAATATATTTTATTTTTTTTGTCACGTTTTTGTAATGCAATTCCAGATTGATAGAATGAATTGCTTGTGTGTTGTCTTGATTTTATGTGAAATTTTTTGACAAAATACTTTTGTATGTTTGAGAGTATGGTAATTGTGTTGTATTGAAATAATATTTTTTAATTTTTAAAATTTATTTTTGATATCAACAAATTAAAATAATTTAAAATTATCAGAGAAAAATTAATTCGAAACAAAAAATTTTAAAAGTTTTTTTTTTAAAAATACTTTAAAAATATAAAAAATAAATTAACCTTATACAATAAAAACAGTTACATGTGCCATGCTTATAATCTAGAATTGAATGAGAGTACTAATAAATTAATTTCAAGTTAATTATTTCAATATTTTCAAGTTTAAATCAAAGTTTACTTGGGTGAATTATTTCACTATTTAAAAAAATTTAAAAAGAAAATATAATGACATTGCTTTAAGAAAAACAAAGTTTACTCGGTGAATTATTTCGCAATTTTTTTTTAAAAAAATGTCATTGCTTTAAGAAAAACAACTTTAATAATTAAATTAAATTTTAATTAAGGTGATTGGATTACGAGTTAATTTACTGCATCTCTTTATTTAACTAAATCAATTTTTACTGTTTAAGCCAAGTTTTAGACGAGAACTAGATTTTTTATAAATTGATGAATTTAACTAGATTCTAAGTTGATGAATCCAGCCAGCCAAGTTTAAATAACATCTATTTAAACTATAAATCAAATTTTAAAAAGTAAATTTTTTATAAATTTCTACCGATCATTTCTTGCCAAATTCTTTGAGACAGAAGGCCTCATAAATAAATTTTAGGAAATCTATCATAGGCTGTCAGATGGCCCAAGAAAAGTTCAAGAATCATTCAAGTAAATATGGCTAGCTCTAATTTGCCATTTCTCCCAATAAACAGTAGTTTGTCACTGCAACTGGTAAGGATTCATACTTTTAGATCTCCTCTTTTAGGATTCATAAAGTTATCTTTGTGATCAATAATTAATATTAAGGAAATAGTCTGCACTCTGCACATCTAGCAGAATTTTCTAGCCTCCCAAAATAACTATAAAATAAACTAGATTATTCACTCTCGTTATGCCTCGGTAAATTTTTCTTGAATGTAAAAAAAAAATATTTAAATGTTGTTTATATTTTTTTAATAGAAAGAAACTAAATCTTGTGAAGGTTTATCCAATATAACCCAATTAAATTTATTAGTCCAAAAACAATACATACAACCCGTGAAAATAATATTTAACTAAAAAAAATTCAAGATGATATCTTTTTTAATATTAAAATAACAACATATTAGATTGATCTGGGATAACCCGGGTTAACGTGTTGAATGATAAATCAAAATAAATTATAAAGCTTAATTTTCAATCAACTCAATATTGAATGATAAAATAAAAAAAAATCAATTAAAAAAGAAACTAAAAAACAACATGAGTTAACATGGCAAACTTGCAACTCAGGTTATACAACCAAGATAACCCCAAGAAAAACAATTCAAAAAAAAAAAATGAAATTCAATCCCCAACCAGTCCAATATTGAAGGATGAGATTAAAAAAATAACATAAAAAAACAACCTAAGTTAATCCACCAAACTCATAACTTGGGTCAACAAACCAAGATAACCTTTATAGAAAAAAAATTTAAATAACTTGATTCAACTCGGGTTAACTTATCAAATCGATGACTTTGGTCTTAAGACTGAGATAACCCGGTAGAGATAAAATCAAAATAGCTTATAAGGCTCGATTCTCAATACTCATGTCGGACTAATGTTGAGTGATGAAATTTTTTAAAATCTTAATTAAAAAAATAACATAAAAAATAAGTCAAGTCAATTTGAGTTAATCGTTAAGAACTATTCTTGGGTCATAAAACCAAGATAACCTAATAAAAAAAAACTAAAACAAATCATGTAGCCCAATTATCAATCAAACATAATATTAATTGATGAAATTGAAAAAAAAAAAAGTCAATTAAAAAAAGAGAGAGAAAATGAGTTAATTGGGTTAACCCGTTAAATCCGTGACCCAAGTCATAAAACAAGAACAACCCAATAAAAAGTAAGTCTAATGTTGAAGAACTTGTGACCCAGGTCATGAGACCAATATAATCTCTTAGAAAAAAAATAAAAAGAAAAAATAACTTGTTTTAACTAGGGTTAAATGTCAAACTCGTGATTTTGATCATGAGACTAAAATATTCTCATAGGAAAGCAAATCGAAACATATTATGAAACTTAATTTCTAATTAACTCAATATTGAATGATAAAATTGAAAAAAAAATCAATTAAATAAAAAAAACACAAAAACAACCCAAGTTAACTCAGATTAACATGTTAAGTACTATTATCAAGTCATGAGATTAGGATAACCTAATGAAAAATAAACAAAACAAATCATGAAGTGTAATTATCAATCAAATCAATATGAAAGGATAAAATTACAAAAAAAAAAAAACCGAGCCAACCGAGTTAACCCACCATACTAGGTGAACCCATCAAACCTGAAATCCATATTATGAGAATGTGATAACTAAATAGAAAAAAATCTAATATTAAAAAATAAAAAAATATTGATTGAAAAAAATCAAAGGAAAAAAAAACAAATTAAAGCATTATTCCAATAAATAGTGTTTTGTGAAAAGAGATACAGTAAAACTCCATCCCTCTTTAGTTTATAGTTAATTCTCGAGTCATAAGTCCAATATAACTTAATGAAAAGTAAACAAAATAAATTATGAAGTTTAATTATCAATCAAATCAATATTAAAGAACTAAATTGAAAAAAAAAATAAAAAAAATCTGAGTTAACCAGTTTAACCCGTCAAACTTGGGATCCATGTTATAAAAATATGATAACTAAATAGAAAATAATAATAATAATAAATGATAAAATTAAAAAAAAATATTGATTGAAAAAAAAATTAAAGAAAAAAAATATTAAAGGATGAAAAAAATTAATTAAAAAAAATCAAAGAAAAAAAAAACAAAATAATATTCTAATAAATAATGACGTGTGAGGAGGGATACACTGAAACCATCTCCTCTTTTGGTTTATAGTTAATGTGCTTGGCTTCATCATAGGATTCGAAAACTTTCAGTTATGATTTAAATTACACAAACAATTTAGTAATGGAGAGAAGATGGAATCAAGGACTGTGAAACCGAAGAAGAGCTTCTAGCAAGCAGCCTGCTATTCATAACAATGGCAGCCATTGCTTGAGAGCAAAGAAAGCCAATCTCGACTGCGTCAGAATTAACAATGCAATCTCAAGTAATACCTGTACGAAATTGTCAAATGGAGTTGAACATAAAGATAAATTGTAAAATGTTTACCAGGCAGCACTGTAAAGAACCCTTTAGAAAATTGACTTCAAATAAAGATCAACATCCATGACAATACAAATCACCCCTCCTGCTTTCTATTTATATACAGAAGATTTCTCTAAATTCCAGTACTAATAACTTTTGAGCAGTATCAGCTTGTATACAATAAAATAAAAGATGCGAGTCCTACTTTATTGCATCTTTACTTTCCTCAACCTGTTCATCAAAGACTCTATAGATGTTTGTATTCTGGTGCCATCAGTCTGCCCAACTACTTGAGATGCCTGGTGCAAACTTTGAATCCCACGACCCAAACTGGCAATTGACGGGGCTGCTGGAAGAGACTCAACAGCACATTCAATCCCATCTCCATACATGAGCAATGCTGAGCAAGTTGCAACACTGCAACCAAATGCTGCCCAAGGTAGGACACCAATAGGTTGCACCTGGCGTTTTCTCATTATTTCATAGAAAGCTGTTCTCATAGTTGAAAAACTGGTTTTCTCAGCAGAGGCTATAACACTGTGGACCACTGTCCGGATTTTCTCAGCAGAAACAGCTGCTTTCAACGCAGATGTTGCATTGGCTCCAGAATTGGCCAGTCCAGGGGCCAGCAGTTTTGTTGGACCAAGAGTCTTGCCCATAGATATTGCCATTATCTTTTGAGTTTGGATCAGCAAAAGCTTAAGGGCAGTAGGAAATTTAAATGTAACAACCTTCATGAATGTCGATGCATGAACAACTTTGGAAAGAGACGAAGCTCCAAAAATTGCTGTTGCCCCAGCTCCAACTGCCACCATAGGTTTGTTTGAAAGTAGCCGTCTCTTTTCATCATGATTAGGAACTTCTCCATCACTTTCACAATCAGTGACAAGCTTCCCAACCAAATCCTTCACTTCTGGAGGAACAGGAGTGTTCCAATGTTTCCTAATACCTGCTAAGCCACTAGCATCCACCACGGCTACTATAGTCTTGAACTTCCTAGTCTGGCTTTGAAGGGCCTGTGCATATGACTTGTCCTGAACCTGAAGCTCTGAAAGCTCAACCTTAGTCTTGTTGGGCTTCCCTGTTAAGGGCAATTCTCAGCCCCTCAGCAGGAGGAATCTTAGTTAATATAGAACCCTCGATTTAAAAAGGATTTGTAGATTTGTAATAGATTAGTGTATTAGAATCTTTATTTAATTAGAATATTAAATTTCTTATTAGATTATAATTTTTTTTTAAATAGTTTAATTTTTATTATTATATAGAACTTGAGGTCTATAAATAGTCATATAATCTTAAGCATTATATAGAGATATAAAAAAAAGCTATATATAATATATTTTAAGAAAACTCTTAATAAAATATCATTCCTCTCATTATTCTTCTTGTTTTTTTAACTTTATTCTTTAGCTATGTTCTTATAAATTAACTACCACATCCTACTCTTCTTTTTCAACATACCATTCATGCATCCCATCCTTCATTTTGCCCTTCAAAAAGAATCTCCCTTGTACGAAGTTCCTTCGTAAGAAAGGAAAAGGGTAAGAATTCAATGAATGCATTATTTGATAAGTAAAATTATTAAATTTTTCTTCATGTTTGGTACAGTGTTTAAATGTTCTTAGGAGTTGTAAGAAAGGTGGAATCAGTGTGAGTAATGGGGAGACCCTGTTAACCTTAGAAGGTCTTTCTATTCCTTTTATTCATTCAATTTAGAACAGAGTACAATCGGTTATATATAAAGAAAAAACATTGTTGAAGTTATTCTATACAACACAATCTCTTATGCGGAAATTAAAGTTGTCCCCTAACGTGTAGGATTTCCTTTGCCTAACAGATTCCTATACTTTCTCTAACTCCTTTATTTTAGTAACTCACGCCAACACTCCCTCTCAAGTTGGTGCATATATATCTCTTATGTCCAATTTGTCAAGTGAGTCGTAGAAGTTCCTTGTGGATACTGCCTTCGTGAGTATATCTGCCAACTGATTTTCGGATTTGACAAATGGGAACCGAATAATTCTTTCGTCAAGGTTTTGCTTGATAAAATGCCGATCTACCTCAACGTGCTTGGTACGGTCATGTTGAACAGGATTGTGGGAGATGTCAATGGCTGCCTTGTTATCACAAAACAAGTTCATTTCAGAGCTAGGAGTAAAGCCAATCTCCGTGAGCAGTCTTCTGAGCCAAAGAAGTTCACACAGACCTTTAACCATCCCTCGAAATTCAGCTTCAGCGCTGGATAATGCCACTACTTTTTGCTTCTTGCTTCTCCATGTGACGAGGTTTCCTCCTACAAATGTAAAATAGCCTGATGTGGATTTCCTGTCAGACACATTTCCTGCCCAGTCAGCATCTGTGTAGCCATCAACATTCAACTGATTATTTTTTGTGAACATAAGTCCTTTTCCAGGGGAGGACTTCAGGTAACATAGAATCCGAATTACAACATCCATATGGTCTTCACTCGGACAGTGTATAAACTGGCTTACTACACTCACCGCGTAGGCAATATCTAGGCGAGTATGAGATAAATAGATAAGCTTACCAACTAGCCGTTGATACCTTTCTTTGTTCGCCGGCACTTGATCTGTATATTCGCCAAGTTTATGATTTTGAATAATAGGAGTGTCAGCTGGTTTACACTCCAACAATCCTACCTCTAACAATAAGTCTAGTACATATTTCCTTTGAGAAAGAAATATGCCTTGTCTTGACCTGGCTACTTTAATTCCAAGAAAATACTTCAGCCCTCCTAGGTTTTTCATTTCAAATTCGGCTGCTAGTTACTCTTGGAATTTAGATATTTCTTCTGCATCATCCCCTGTAACAATCATATCATCTACATAGACTATTAAAGTTGTCACCTTTCCCAATCGATGTTTTAGGAAGAGTGTATGATCTGAATTGCTTTGTTGAAAGCCATATTTCCTCATGGCTGAACTAAACCGACCAAACCATGCACGAGGTGATTGTTTTAATCTATACAATGCTCGTTGTAGCTTGCATGCCATCTTTTCCTTTGAGGAAGACAGATATCCAGGAGGAATGTCCATATAAATCTCCTCCTCGAGATCACCATGGAGGAAGGCATTTTTTACGTCAAGTTGGTGTAGTGGCCAATCTAAATTTGTTGCAAGAGAAAGCAACACTCTAACAGTGTTTAGTTTAGCTACCGGTGAGAAAGTTTCCTGATAGTCTATTCCATATGTCTGTATATACCCCTTTTCCACCAACTTTGCATTGTGTCGATCGATGGACCCATCTGCCTTGTATTTTATGGAGAAAATCCATTTGCACCCCACTATCTTCTTTCCTTTAGGTAGTACTACCAGTGCCCATGTTTTATTTTGTTGTAAGGCTTTCAACTCTTCCCTTATAGCATTAGTCCAGTTTGGGTCTGTCAGGGCTTCTTCAACGCTGCTGGGAATAGTATATGAGGAAAGTTTATGTGTGAATGTTCTAAGCGGTTCAGATAGCCTTTGAGTAGACACATAGTTGGCTATTGGGTACTTGGATCGTTTGTCTTCTACGTCTGGAGAGTATCTGTTCGGTGGTTTACCCCTATTGTGTCTAAAAGGTAGAGTATAACCAATAGATGTATCCATGACATTAGTGTGTGAAGGTGTGGTAGGAGAGCTTACCTCAGGAATACTCTTAGAAGAAGGGTTGTTGGGGTCAGATACTAAGAGGTAGGGATCTTCATCTGCAGATTCTGTATTTGTCGATGATACGGGCTCAGCTCTTGGATTCATATCTACTTCTGAAACATTCTGATCATTTGGTTCAATTCTATTATTTCTGGCATTAATCGGTGTTGAATTGTCTTCAACATCCAGCCCTTCACCACCCAGTAGATATTGTTGACTGTCCAACCAATTCTTCTCTTCATCTTGGAGACCCCCCTGAAGAGTGGAATTGGATGCCGGTGAGGAAAAGAAGGTGTCAGATTCTAGAAAGGTGACATCCATAGTAGTGTAGGTGTGTTTGGTGGAAGGATCAAGGCAGCGATACCCTTTTTTATGTACACCATATGCTAAAAATAAGCACCGAACTGCACATGGGTCCAACTTAGTTCTTTGATTTTTATGGAGGTGCACAAATGCAACACAACCAAAAATACGAGGAGGAATCATCAACACAATGGGTAATTGAACATGGTCGGACAGAACCTTCAAGGGAGTCTGAAATGTTAAAACCTTTGTTGGCATACGATTCAGTAAATACACGGTCGTGGCAACAGCATCACCCCAATAGTGTCTAGGCATACGTGCCCCAATTAGTAAAGCACGTGTAGTCTCTAATATGTGCCAGTTCTTCCTTTCGGCAATACCATTTTGTTGTGGTGTCTGGGAACATGAGGTCTCATGAAGAAGGCCATGAGTCTGAAAGTAAGCTTGAAATTACTGATTAACATATTCCCCTCCATTGTTAGACCGAAGGGTCTGAATCTTAGTAGAAAATTGTGTATGTACCATGATATGAAAGGATTTGAACACACCAAATACTTCATTTTGGTGTTTCAGTAAATACAGCCATGTCATTTGAGTGCAATCATCAATAAAAGTCACAAACCAACAATGACTAGAGGACATAGTTACCGAGGAAGGTCCCCACACATCGGAGTGTATTAACGCAAAAGGAATTGCACTTTTATTCATGCTCACAGGATAAGAGACCCTATGGCTTTTGGCTAAAATGCAAGTATTACACTTAAAGTCTGAGTGCATTATATTGGAAAATAAATCTGGAAATAAGTGCTTCAAATAACCAATTGAAGGATGTCCTAAGCGATGGTGCCATAGTCGAATCTGCCTTTCATTGTTACTGACCCCATGATGCATGTGATTGGCTCTGCCTAAACTTATGTCATTCACATAGTATAATCCCTCCCTCTTAGTACCATGCCCAATTATCTCCTTTGTGAGAATATCCTGAAGGAGACAAAACGTAGAGTATATTAATACCACACAATTAAGATCATCGGTAACTTGGCTTACAAACATTAGTTTATGGGAAAGAGAAGGAACAAGTAGCGTATGAGATAGTGATAAAGAAGGAGAGAGGATCACTGTTTCAGCCCCTGTAACCGGACAAGTGACCTCATTAGAAGTAGCAATATGACTTCGTCTTGGCGGGGTTGTTTGAGATAAATCAATGGAGTCAAATGTCATGTGATCTGTAGCTCCAAAGTCAATCCATTTTTCCTCATCATTGTGAGTAGAGCTCTGGAGTGCATTACTGTTGTTACCTGGATTATGTGTGTTGTCTACTTGGGAGGTGAGGGATAGTGATGGTTCCCCTGTGACTATCGCAGCTCTCCCTGTGCTGCCATCAATAATAAGAGTCTCTTGTTTCTTTCGTGCCTGAAGATCATGCCACCAATCGGATATCCATGCAATTTGAAGCAGGTTTCACGAGTGTGTTTAGTGTTGCCACAGTGAGTGCATTTTATTCCATCTGATGAAACCTTAGTTTTAAAAAATGGATTTGCCTTTCCATTGCTCAACCATGGATATCCTGTTTTCGGTGGTGTATGATGATAGCCTGCCTTGGTCCCTTTAGATGTCATAACCATACCAGGAGCAATCTCTGTACCTGATGTCATGACTGTTTGTCTGACATCTTCCCGTCTGACATGAGCATAGGCCTGCTCAACCATGGGGAATGGCTTTAGCTGGAGCACATCACTTCGAGTTTTACAAGGCCGGTCATCTAATCCATCAAGGAAGGTATAAACTCGGTCTTCCTGTAGGATTGAGTTATATTTCTGAATGTCACCAGCACATTCCATTGGGTTAGGACGCCGAAAATCAATTTCTCGCCATAAGCCTTGAAGATCATTGTAGTATTTGTCAACGGATCTGCCAGCTTGTTTCATGCAAGTCACACGACGACGAAGGTCATAAACTTAAGACGTATCTGTCCCATCAAAATATGTTATAGCAGCAGAATCCCAAACCTGTTTTGCAGTTGGGAAGCGAATGAAATTAGCGATCAAGGAGAGTCTCCATTGATATATCCTAACTTGTCTTTGCCAGAGATATACATCTCTATAACTTGTGACCATAAGGCAAAATTAGAGCCATCCAACTTGATGCTGATTGGAGTTGTCGAAGAATCAATTGATGGTGAGAGTGGTGAGGTCTGGGATCTGGAAAGGACTTCTGTCATCTTGGTCGTTAGGCTAGTAAGAATTGATTCGGTCTGGGGGTTGAGTTGTTGTGTCAAGTCAGTTGATTCAGCCATGAAATTCAGCCGGTTTAAGTTCTCTTCTGATTACTGGGTGGGTTGAGCATAGGTTTTAAGAACCAGCTCTGATACCATGTTAACCTTAGAAGGTCTTTCTATTCCTTTTATTCATTCAATTCAGAACAGAGTGCAATCGGTTATATATAAAGAAAAAACATTGTTGAAGTTATTCTATACAACACAATCTCTTATGCGGAAATTAAAGTTGTCCCCTGACGTGTAGGATTTCCTTTGCCTAACAGATTCTTATACTTTCTCTCTAACTCCTTTATTTTAGTAACTCACGCCAACAGACCAGTGTCATCGTCGATCATGATTTCGTCAAAACCATCGTAGGACGCATGAAATGATAAAATGCTTAAGTCGGCAATGACATGATGCGAAGCACCATTTTCCAGCAGCAACGTTGGAGTGATAGAAGAGGTGTTGACAGCAAAGTGTGCCCGAGCTAGGATGCCATGGTGTTGGAGAGGTGATCATTGGAGCATTTGTGGTGGTGGGTGTCTGCACTGAAACAAAACGAAAAGATGGACACTTCTTGGTTTCAGTTATGTCCCTAAATCCTACAAATTTGGCAGTGGCCAAGATAGAGACGAGGAGGAAGTTGATCATTTTGACTATAATCTGGATGCTGAAGGGAAGCAGAGTGTTGTTGTCTGTTGTCATGGTTGTTGTGCCTAGAGAAGAACAGCAGCAGCAAATTTAATTGCTTTGATACCATGTGATGAGAACAGGACGAAGAATAGATCGAGCAAAGGCCACGTTCTTCATTCATTCATTCATCGATATCAAGTTACAAGGAATTCAAAAATAATACATATAATCTGACAGAAACAAATTCCTAAAACAGGAATAACTTATCTGATACAATAAATACAAAGAGATTGATGGAGAGGCCGACTGCCTCTGTTACCTAAAACAAATACAAGGATAATGAAGGCATGTAGCAGTGAAGTCATTGAGATTGCTATCACATGTAAAGCTTGCACACTTGCCTTCGAAACATGATTAAAAAAAATTAATATTAATATTCAATACTTTTCACAGAAAGGTAACTATGTAAGTATTATATTGTTTTGATTTATATTGTCACTCTTGACTTTTGCCGTCAATCAATAAAAATTTTCAATGAAAAAATAAATATATATGGCATGTTATTTTTTAGGAAAAAAAAATCTATGCCAAGTATTATGATTATTAAAAACTCTAACTAATCAATAAAGATTTTATGATAGGGAATTGGTTATGCCAAATAAAAGATACTATCACCCCTTGAGTGTTCTACCTAATGCAGGTTGTATTGCTAGCTTCGTTTAAAATTGATAAGAATTTGTTCTTTTTATTTTTATTTTTCCTATTATGTTCCTGACTCTACCGTCAATAAACAATAATTACGAATATTTTCAATTCTAGTGTTTATAAATATTATACAACCCAAAAAAATATAATATTTCTGATTTTGACATCAGTTCATAAAATTTTAAATTTTTAATAAGAAGAAATAAATTTTCTATGCCTCTCTTTTTGTTTATCCTTACTTATTTTTTATTTACTCTTTTTAGACAAGCTTTATAACTAAAAATAAAGATTGCACAACATATTCGCTTCTAATAAAAATGGTTCATAGACTGAGCACGTGGGAGAATTGAAAGTGACTTGCCTGTTTTTGCAGCGACCTTGAGCGGCAAAATGCAGGTGCTGGATGAAGCACTCCTCGGACGCCCTTTCTTTTCCTCGGCTTCTCTTTTTTGTCTTTATGTTTTTGCTTTCTCAAGACCTAGTCCTCTCCTCCCTTCTGCTCTCTATTCTTTTTATTTTATTTTTTGGTTTTTATCTCTGTATCGTCTCTCTTTTTCGATCCCCTGTTCTTCCTTCTCTCCCACTTTTATAGAGTCAGACCTTGAGAGGGATTCTTATCCTTATATTCCCTGGGATCGTCATCTTGTGTAGAGTGAATTGGCTCCGTGTTTGGGTAGAATGGAAACACCAACAGTCCTGCCGTTGCTGGATTATTGGTGGTGCTTATCCTCGCGTCAGGGGAGAGTTATGAGGGTGAGGGAGACCAACCAAATCCCATGGGTTCCGTGGGTAGACAATGCGGTCTTGAATTTGGCATGTGTGCGGCGATTGATATTTTCCTTTGCAGGGGGTCTCCTCTGCTTCCAGAGGAAGAAGACGACGAATGGAATTGTAAAACGGCGCCGTTTCTAGAATGGGGCGGCCGTTTTTCAATTTAGTCCTCGAGGTTTTAACATACTTTACACGGACCCCTGGGCTAAATTTTAAGTAGACCCCTGCATTGCGGTGCCTTTTGTACAACGGTCCTTGGACTTTATTTCTTGCAATTTAAACCTAAATCAGCTATTTTTAATATTTTTTCAATTAAGCTCATAATTTTGTTAATTAAACTAATTTTAAGTTTAATTAAATCCTCAAACTCATCAATTCTTTCAATTTCAAGCAAGATTAAACCCCAAATTTACAATTCCTCCCTAGTTGATCCTCAAAAACTTTTTATTTGTATTGTCTTGATCTAAATCTTAATTTTTCTTCATTCATTCCAATTTTTCCACTTCATATTTTTTTTATTTTATAAAGATAAAAATAAAAATAAAAAAATCAAAAATTAGGTTATGACATATATGAAAAGTGGATTAGCTTAAAACATTGAATTCATTAATTAGCCAAATAAATTTGATATTATTTTATTATAAAATGTCCAAAACCAAAATCTACTTGTACTAATTTAGTGATCTATCAATTTATTTACATCTTTGTATATCTTGAATGTTAACATGTTTAAAATCAATCATGGACCAATAAAAAATTGATACAACTATTTTTATTATATCTATTAAATTATTTCTTTAATGTTTGATTAGTTTCATTAAATCTTTTCAAATTCATTGATTCTGCAAATACAATGAATTGTTAGGAATTAATTCAAATTAATTTCGCACCCATTGGCCTCCTATATAAATAGGGGTTGAGAGACTTCATTTCGCTTTCTCATCTTTCTTCACTCATGTCATTTCCTTCCTCTTGCATCAAGTTCTATTATTGTAGAGATAAAATTTCAATATGTTTTATACTTCTTGACAGAAAGCGCATTCTTTTGATCTGTTTGAAATTCATCCTTTTTTTTAGAGGATGAATTTTTTCAAATTTTTATTTTTTTTAATTCATTTAATTTTTAATTTAATTATTTAACATTGAGTTTGTTGGAACTTACACTTCATAATTTATTTTGATTTTCTTTTTATGAAATTATTATGATCTCATGACCAGATAAACAGGTTAACTTAAGTTGACCAAAATTAATCCAATATGTCGATGTCTTAATAAATCATTTTGAATATTTATTTTGAGTTAAATTATATTTTTATTAACCGTCTAGATTATTTTTAGACCTATCAAGTAGATCAGGTCATCTCAAGTCAACCTCACATAATTTAAAATGTAACTAGAAAAAGCATTAGCAATGTCTAAAAAAATTTTTATCTTAAAAAAAATTGATCAAATATAATGCAAGCCAATTATCTAGTCCCCAACTATTTCATTTTGGAAGTCCTCTATTAATGCTCCCGTAACACAAAAGGGACTTGCCTCTATTAAGCCAATTAACTAGTTTTTTTAGGTAAAAAAGATGAGTGTTAGTTTTTTTTAGGGAACACCTCTTTCATCTTCTTCATCTTTTTTACCTAAAAAAACTAGTTAATTGGCTTAATAGAGGCAAGTCCCTTTTGTGTTCCGGAGAGATGAGTGTTAGTGTAAAGATAAATGTTCTTTGTGTCTCTCAACACTAGCCACTTGCCACATACAGCATTTACCCTAGCCTCTCTTAGTTTTTTTTTTTTTCTCAGCAGTTCAACAATCAACCACCATCAACAACCCTAATTGATGACAATCTAGAGAATTTAAAAAGTCTTTGAGTTGAATAATATTAGTATAGGTATGGGCTGCTAGTCAGCCTAGATACAGAATAAGGATCATACTTCATACTTCTGTAACAGTAATCTGATAGTTAAACACAATACAGAACATCTTTGTATGATTATTATATAGACCACACCGAAGAAACAAGCCGCAGCTTGAACTCTAAATTAGCTAAACACAAATCAGATAAAAGGAAGGACTTCAAATTATCATAATGTTTGCAGACCAAATCATCATAACCAAGTCCGAAAGCACCATTATTCTATCATTTTCCCTGCATGTAAGCAGAGCATTCCACATCATATCACTCAGTATGCATTTTCAACCAAACTGGTTGATTCGGTAGAATCACCTGACAACGATGATGACTCTCCTTCAATGTTTGGTGGCGTCACGTCTAGACTGAAGACAGGCTTAGGAGGCAATTGCAAGTTTTCCAAATCTCCTTCAAGCATCTCTACGACATTCTTCATTGTAGGTCGATCCATGGGTTTCATTTGTATACACCACAATCCAACCATAATCATCTTCTTGACGATCTTACGTTCTTCCTCCGTAGCATCGTCTCCGATTTCTATGGCCTTTCCATCAGATACTTGGTCATGAACCCAATATGGCCAGTAGATTTGACTTGAATTTTCTGCCAACGCGTTTACATTTTTCCTTTTGCCTGCCATTTCCAATAGCAGCATTCCGAAGCTATAAACATCAGCTTTATAGGAGACACGTCCAATGTTTTTGTAGAACAATTCAGGAGCCATGTATCCTATGGTGCCTCTTGCTGCAGTAAGAGATGTTATGCTGCCATTCGTTGGGTACAACCTAGCGAGCCCGAAGTCAGAAACTTTTGGAGTGAAATTTTCGTCGAGAAGAATGTTGTGAGGTTTGATATCAAAATGAAGTATTTGCATGTCACAACCTAAATGAAGATAGTCGATACCACGAGCCACTCCAAGGGAAATCTGATGCAGTTTTTGCCAGCTTAAAGAGATAGATCCTTCTCGAGAAAACAAGTGTCTATCAAGAGATCCATTAGCCATGAAATCATATACAAGAGCTCGCTTTGATCCTTCGGCGCAAAAACCGATTAGCTGCACCACATTAGTATGGTGAATCCTTCCTATGGTAGCAACTTCATTTATGAAATCCTGTCCATTAGCTTTTGATTTTCCCAACAATTTTACTGCTGCAAAACGCCCGCTGCGAAGCTTTCCTTTGTAAACTGTACCAAAGCCTCCTTCACCCAATTTCTCCTTGAAACCTCTAGTAATCTTCTTGATATCTGAGTAGGAATACCTTACTGGCATAAGGTTATTCTGACCCTGGAGAAATTGTTCAACTGTATCGTATACTGATAAATGTCTCCTTCGCCATTTGTAGATCAAAAATATAATCACACATGGAGTCCCACAAACAACTTTTAGACCATGAAATAGTGCTGTGTAGGAAATTTCCAGAAAACAATCAAGTTTTGTGATCTTATTTGTTGTCTCCACTATAAATTTGTTGCGAAACTAAAGAAATGAAGGAATCTCTTACCAAATAAAACGGATATATAGAGGAGGGAAACTGCAGAAAATGGTGAACAAAATTACAATTACTATTCAAGAAACAACTATCCTTATTTCACAAACATGTCGTTTGAAGAAACACTTAAGAATACACAAACAAGGTGAGATGCAGATAGAGAATTCGCACCTCCCACTGCGAAGAGTAGTCTTTTCCAGTAGCTTTCACCAGAATCTGTCGAGAATTTAGGTTTAAAAAGAGTTCTAATGGTATACGCAACAGTAAATGCGAAAGAAAATAGATAAGAGCACACACAATTTAATTAATAATGTGACTCGAACTAATTAATGTGTATCCATGGTCAAGTTAAGATGAACCAAACGGTTCACTGTGTCAATCCTGAAATTGCAAAAGACCAATGAATCTGTCCAACTACCTTCAACCACATTATAGTCAGAATATTTTACAATATTAACATGAATGAATCTCATGATCAGTCCACTATAGTAGAATTCACAGGTAATGGATGCACGGAATTTGTACATGAATATCGATCTGGGGACAGTGCAATATTGTGCTAATGCCCGAAAAAATGAAAAATTGAAAAGTAAGCCAGAGAAAATATATGAAACCACCTCAAATCACAAGTTATATATGGTCTTATGAATCAAAGTGATGCAACTTAATCATCAAGTGTTACATACCAAAGCACCGACGACGGTCTGCACTGTCGAGGTAGCAACCACTTCTGCATTTTCCACAGTAGATGTTGTACCATGAAAGCTCAAACCCATATGCCAGGTCACTGTGTATTTCTTCAAAGGAGTAATTGTCTGTGTAGTTCTTCTTTGGAAGCAAATATATTTTGTCTATGGTGCACAGTTCCATCAAATCCGAGGCATTCATGCCCCCAAGAGTCACATAATTCGAATGAGAAGAGTTGGAATAATTTACTGATCCGTAATTAAGGCCGTACGGAGCCGTGTCCACATAAAGAGGAGAATTCACCGTATTTTCACAGCTCATGAAAACCATAGGCAGTGATAGCGGCACCAGCTTGTAGTTATACGATGTGTATGGATCTCCGTCACTGAAGTCATCAGGTGCCAAAGAATAACGAGGGATGGAGCAGCAATTATCTTGTACACCAGCATCTACCACTCGGATTGTGAAGTTATCGTAGTTGATTGCCTGCACGTAGTATTTACCTGAATACAAATATAATACTGTAGAAATATTGTTCTCGCAAATCAGAGTATAATTATTGTTTCCGCAGCTTTGTGGATCAGTGTGTAGTCTGAAAGGGAAGCTTATGTTTTGGATATTGCCGCATGAAGAAGGAGCACAATGAGCAGTGAAGTTCCTAGAATGGCAAGTTTGGAAGACAAATAGCTGTAAAAGAAAAGCTATGTAGCAAGCAAAAAGGACGTTCATTCCTCTAAACATGGGGAAGGCTGAAGTGATACACAGTGTATACGCAATTTTTGCACAAACTGTTCTTCTTTTTTCCTTTTCTTTTTTCTCCAACAAAAACTATTGAATTTCGGAGTGGAAGCTACCGATAATGCAATGAAAGGTGAAGGAGAACACCCCTACCTGGTCGTCCTTTGAAATGTCAGAGTCATCGGATAGGAATAGTAGCAAAGCAGACAGTGAGTTATTGATCCAGCATTCAACACTACTTCACAGACGAAGATAATTTCCCACCACCTTCGAAATGTCAGAATCATTAACTTTGAAAAGTAAAAAAAAGAAAAGTCATCAACTGTCAATACCACAAACAACGACATCCAGCGAGCCTGATATTTTTCTTGGAGCATCTCATCAAAAACCAAAACACCCAATCCAGTCCAAATCCATGAGATATTCTAAGATATGCTTCCTTCGGTTGTAAGGGAAAGATAGTTAAAATGCTGAAAGTAAACTGATTTCTAGAAATTAATTCAACCGGCCGACTAGTTGAGACAAAGCAACCAGGTTAAAAAAGTTGAAGCAGTCTTTTACATAATTCTGGTAATTTCATATAAATTATCAATAATTCTCATTGGTAATAATCACTCAATTTATTCATTTGCTTGATTCTTTTAACATTAATTAAATAGGAAAAAAACTAATGAAGAAAAAGAAAAAAAATCTGAATTAACTGGGTTAACCCTTCTAACCAGGTTAACCCGTCAAATCTGAAATTCGTGTCATGAAAGTTTGATAACTGATTAGGAAAAAAAAATTACGGGTTAACCCAGAATTAGATGGGTTAACCCGTCAAACCCGGAATCCGTGTCATGAAATTTTGATAATTAAATAAAAAAAATTAACATTAACAAACTAAATTAAATGAAAAAATTAATTAAAAAAGAAAAATCAGAAAAAAAAAATCCAGGTTAACTCGTCAAACCCGGAACCCATGTAATGAAAGTTTGATAACTAAATAGAAAAAAAATTAACATTAACAAAAAAAAAAATTAAACAAAAAAATTCATTAAAAAAAACAAAGAAAACAAAACAGCTTAAAAAAAAAACAAAGAAAAAAGCAAAAGAAAAAAAATAGCTTAAAAAAACAAAGCAGTAAAAAAAAGATAGCTAAGCATTTCAATGTGGGCTGCACTCAAAAAAATTAATTAAAAAGAAAAACCAGAAAAAAAATATGGGTTAACCCATTAAACTCGGAATTTGTATCATAAAAATTTGATAACTAAATAGAAAAGAATTTACCATTAACAAAAAAAAATTAAAAAAAAAGCATTCATTAAAAAGAAAAACAAAGAAAAGAAACAGCTTAAAAAAAACAAAGAAAAAAGAAAAAAAAACAAGTTAAAAAACAAAAAAAATATATAAAAAAAAAAGAAGAAGAAGACAACTCATTATTTCACTGTAAACTTGTACAGTAAAACATTATGCAGTTTTAGTTATTGTTATAATTGATTTGGATTTTGGGTACATAAATAATGTAATTTTTCATAATAGCCGATTTGGAACTTGTATATGCGTTTGGATTCCTCCTTTTTTTACATTGACGATGAGAAAGTATTTTTCTAGCATTCTTTTTGGTATAACGAAGTTGCGTTTTTTAGTTCCTTTTCCTTTTATCTCGGCCAACTATCTTTCTTTTTCTTTTTTCTTCTTCTTTTTTTGTCTTGTTGCACTAGTCAAGTTGTCCTAACAAATTCAAATATATATGTTATTCTCTAAAATAAATTTATGCAGTGTGATATTTTTTTTCCTGGCCAATACATATATAGAATTTAGAGAAATTAATAGAAGCACACATAACCAAACCTAATTAGAGCATAGACCCAGCAAACAAATTTAGATTTCTGTTTCCTTTTCTCTTGTTAATGGTATGTAGCTTTTTATGAAGAAAAGAATTAATAACACAATTTAAATATAATGCATTCAAATATACATGTTGAGAATTTCGCATCCATCATGACTCCTAGTCCCTTCTGGCATAAGCATTAAGAGGGCGACCATTTAATTAAAATTCATTTAATAGAATCTAGTTTTTCTGCCTGTTCTAGATTTCCAAATTCAACATGTTACCATATGCCTATTCATATTAGCTGTGAATGCTATGTCAACAGAGAGATTATTGCTAGAGGTGAGCATATTAACCCGATTCTTGCTAGAGGTGAGCATAGTAACCCGATTATCTTGAATATTTCTAAACATTGAGCTAAAATTGACCGAACAAAATGGTTTTTTTTTTATATATAGTAATCGAGAATATTATAAATAAAACGCCTCCATTAACGAGATGAGGGCTGCTAAGGAAGATTACATGGGGAATTAAAAAACATTAAGAAAACAAAGAATCTATAGACCTGACTAGTTAGTCCAGTTCATGATACATTCAGGATTCCTATAAAGATCAGAGCCTGTATAGCTGAAATTTTTAACAAAGGACTTCAACCAAAAGGCCAACTGATGAAAGGTGAGGTCAAAAATCACATCCCAGTCTGGAGTTTTGTTGTCAAAGATCATGTGGTTGCGCGCTATCCAAATTGACCAGTATAATCCTTTACAGAGAAGGGTAATTGCCTGACGCTGAAATTTTCCTCTTACCATGTTGGACCACCCTCGTGTCAATGACGATGAATTATACGCTTCTTAGTTATTTCTTGTTGAGAATTTTGCATCCATCACAACTCCAAGTCCTTTTTGGCATAGGATAAATTAGGAAATTAACACACAAATTAAAATAAATGATGAAATGACACAAAAGCAAAAACAATTTGTGAAATAGCACACTTCACCTTATTGCCCTTTAAAAACATGATATTTATTAAATGTCGCTATTCTAAAGCACGACAAAATAGTTGTCACACTTCAGAATAGCGATATTTAGTAGATGTCGCGTTTCTTAAGCAATTATGCTTCTAAAGCATGACAAGATAGTTTTCATGCTCAACCGATCAACCGGTTCATAATGGTTAGTGACACTAGCTGACCGGTTTCGAAAATAACAAGAAAAATTACAAAATTATCAAAATCAAGTGTCCTTGGTGAGATTTTTTATGTCCAAAAATCTAATGGTTCACGTAGCACAGTAAAGTTACTCTAGGTAAAATGTCCACCAAAAAATCCTATAAAACTTTGAGCACGATGCAACAATCAAATCAAAAGTTATGGCCTTTTTGAGTTGTTATTCTGGTCTGGCATAACTAGACCTCCTCTTGGGTCTAGACATGTCTCACTAGTCCATAAATACAACCATCCATGTAATTTGTTTGGAGTAGATCCTTATTTAGTTATGGTAAACTCACATCTGACTACCTAGAATCACTCATTATCATAAGCCCAATTACAGTAACTTTTTAGATTTTTTTTTAGTCTACAAATTGGATAGAGATGTATATTTTAACTCATAAAACATATTTGGAAGAAACAAAATTATAAAATTATCGTTTTGTGTGAAACAATCAACCAGTTAATATAACTGAATCAAACCGGTCGACCAGTAAATTGGAGTTTCATATTGTCATGCTTCAGAATAACAACATTTACTAAATGTCGCTATTCTAAAGAAGGACAACTACTTGCCATGTGTTGGAATAACGATATTTAGTAAATATTATGCTTTTGAAGCGTGACAAGTTGAAAGTAAATTGTTTTGTTAAATCTTTCTCAAACGGTGTTATTCCTTTAAATTTTTATATTTACTCTACTAATTTGACAAAAAAAAAAAAAACAATCTTTTTGCATAATTGCGATAATGCAATTAAAATTCATATGATAGAATCTAGCTTTTTTTTGCTAATTCTAGGTTTCCAAATTAAACATATTACCATATACAATGTGAATACTATGTAAATAGAGAGATTATTATTATTAGGGATGAGAACATTAATCATAGAAATTGACCCAAAATTAACCAAACAGTTTTTTGAATTTTGAATTTTTTTTGTTGTTAGAAAAATTAAAAACGTTTCAGTTGAGTTTTAATTTTAAATCTTTTTTAAAAATCAATCCAAACCAAATAAAAAAAAAAACTTATTAGAAACTAAAGGTTTGTTATAAGCTCAAAACTCATTAAATTAGGTAGTGTTTGGCATTGTGGTAGTGATTGTTTTTCAAAGTGTTTTTTACTTAGAAATTAATGTATCAACATATTTTTTATATTTTTTTAAAATTTATTCATAATATTAGCACATTAAAACAATCTAGAAACACAAAAACTTAATTTAAAAAAAAAATACTTTTTTTTTTAAAATATAATGAGGCGGTGTAAACAAGTGCCCCTAAAACTTGTCAAAATTGCTCAATTAAAGGTCCATTAACTCAAAAACAAACAAACAAACACCAATTAATTTGGTTCTTTTATTTGATTCAATTCAAAAAACAATTAACAAAAATTGGTTCTGTTATATATTTTTTTATCCAAACCAAACCGTTTGAACTAAATATTTTTGTTTTAAAAAACTTCGGTTATATATTTTTTTTTATCCAAACCAAACCGTTTGAAATAATGCTCACCCCTAATTATTATCGTGTATTTAGTGCAATGCTTGCTCCCTCACATCTAAATAAAACGGAATAATTGGATCCCACATGTTTGTGAGTGGAGGAATGTCAAAGGGACGAGCATCACACTAGATCGATGGAGTAAATAAATTATCATGCAAGGACGCCCATCTAAGGACTTCATGAGTTTTCTGAAAGGTCAAAACTATATCAGCACATGCAGATAAAATCGTAGGAGTGTGGAGATGATGAATTATTCATCAGAAATGGTTACGTGTTTGTTCTACTTTTTCATTGTCTTCCTTGCAGGCCATGGAGCAAGCTTGAACTGCACAGGATCATGTGGAAACCGTGGCCCTAACATCCGATTTCCTTTCCGCATCATGGAAAAACAACCAGGCCACTGTGGTTTTGATCTATCCTGCTCGGAGGACAACAACACACTGCTTAAGCTGCCAACTGGATTGAGTCTCCACGTCGAAAGAATTGACTATAGACATCGACTTATTTATGCAAGGGATCCTCAAGGTTGCTTTCTAAGGCAACGTTTAAACTTCAGTTTAGGGGATTCTCACTTTCAAATTCAGAAGGATCGGCCGTATGATTGGACCTTGTTCAACTGTTCACTTTCTAGTGAGAGGTGGTCTGTGCTCACACATAAAATCCCATGTCTGAGTACTTTTAACCATGAAGTTTATGCCGTTGAATCAAGTACCACCATCAGTGACTCTGATTTGTTATCTTGTACCAAGATGTACAACATTTATGGAATTCCACATAGTATGTTGCATGCAGAAAATTATGTTCTTACTATGTCTTGGTCCAATCTAACTTGTGAATCTTCTGAAACTGAATGCTACCTTCAGCACACTAAAGGTATGCCTTTCTATCTTCCTTTTTTTCAAATTAAACTCTTTTCGTCTTTGTTGCTTTCATGATTTTACCAATTGCATCAAAGGGAGAAGCTAATAAGTATTCAATCCCTTACAGATGTGCGTGTTGAATAATTAAACTCAATCCAGAAGGTTCCAGTCAAGGAAGGCAACCAGCCACCAGCCACCGACCACCGACCAGCCGCCAGCCACCAGCCGCAGCCGCCAGCCGCCTTCACACCGCCGGTCAACAGCCGCCTTCACACCTGGAACAGTAGATTTTCGTATTCTGATTTTGTCTATAAATAGAGTGCCCAGCTTGTGTTTATTTGTGTGGAGAGAATTGAGAGAAACACTAGAAAGAGAAAGAGAGAGAGAGAGGGCGTGTAATTGTTAAGCTTTTGTGTTGTAATTGTAAGCTTCGGTTTTGTGTAATAAAACCAGTGTGTTTTATCCCCTCTCAGTGTTTCAAAGCCACCACCAGTGGTTCCTCCCACCAACAATTGGTATCAGAGCCCCGTTCATCGGAAAACAGAAGAGTTTTGGGGTATATCCGAATTTTCAAAATTGTCAAAAACAAGTTTTGATCATTCCAAAGTGTAGAGCTCATCAAGACGAACTCACTGCCGCAAAAATCAGCCAAATCGGAGTTCGGGGTAGCCCACACGCGCCGCCTGAATATTCAGCCAGTTAGCCCACGCGCATCCCACGCGCCCATAGGAAGACGACGACTGACGTCCACGCGCGCCATATTGGAGCCGCGCCGAGCCGCTTACGCCGAGCCCTAGCCGAGCCACAAGCCGAGTCCAGCCGAGCCTCCAGCCGGTCCGTACTCCGAGCCGAGCCGAGCCGTGTTCCAGCCGAGCCGAGCGAGAGAATATTCCCCCGAATATTCCACAGAATATTCCCGGTTCAACCCAGTGAACCGCCCGCCGTACAGAATTGGTTTTTGGACCGGTTCACCCATTTTCTGACCCGATTTCAACAAAGTCAGACCGGTTCCCTACTATTTGGACCATTCCGGATCGATATACAGTGTCCGTTTGGTCAAATTCGGCTCCCAGAAGGCGATATAGTCATTAAAAGAGCAAAATGACTACAGAAGGTACACATACACTCATTCCAAAGCTGACCAAAGACAACTATGATAGTTGGTGCATCAGATTGAAGGCATTCCTTGGGTCACAAGAGTGTTTGGATATTGTACAAACTGGTTATGATGAACCAGAGTCCAAAGAAAGAGAAGATGCTTTACAAGAGGCTCAGAAGCAAGCCTTAAAAGTCAACAGAAAGAAGGACAACAAAGCCAAGACCATCATCTACCAAGGTCTTGATGAAGATACATTCGAGATCATAGCTTCCGCTGAAACATCACATGATATATGGGAGGCTCTCCAACAGAAATACAAAGGTGCTGACAGAATCAAGAAGATTCGTCTTCAATCTTTGCGAGGTGAATTTGAGTTATTGCAAATGAAGTCCTCGGAGTCTATTTCTGATTATCACACAAGGATTATGGTGATAGTCAACCAGATGAGGAGAAATGGAGAAGCCATCATCGATGCTCGAATTACTGAGAAAATTTTGAGATCCCTAGATCCAAAATTTGATTTTGTTGTTGTCGCAATTGAAGAATCCAAAGATGTGGACAAGTTGACAGTTGATGAGCTTATGAGTTCCTTGCAAGCTCATGAGCAGAAGATCGTAAAGCGAAATGGAGATAAGGCAATTGAGCATGCCTTACAAGCAAAGTTGTCCCTCAAGGACAGATATGAGCAAGGGGAGACTTCATCAAGTGGCTACACCACTCAAGCAGGAAGTCAACAATCCAGAGGTGGATTTCAGAGATTCCAAGGAAGAGGTTCTTGGAATACAAGTTTTAGAGGAAGAGGTGGCAGAAACACCACCAGAGGAGGCCGAGGCCAACAAGCATTCACTCCCAGAGGAAGAGGAGGCGGTTATAATAACCGTGACAAGAGAAATATCAAATGTTATAGCTGCAATCAATTTGGGCACTATAGCACTGAATGCAGAAGAAAAGCTCCGTTGGAGATACGTGAGCAAGCCAACTATGTAGAGAAGGATGACAGAGAAGAAACTGCATTTCTTGTCCAACAAGGACTTGATAAGAAAAAGGAGGACATATGGTATCTAGATACTGGAGCCAGCAATCACATGTGCGGCTACCGAGAGTTATTTAGTAATCTAGATGAGACCAAGCAAGGTCTAGTTACTTTTGGAGATACCACAAAGGTTCCATTCAAAGGTAAAGGCAACATCCCAGTCAAGATGAAGAATGGCGATTCCAGCTACATCGCCGATGTCTATTATGTCCCAGCCATAAAACAGAACCTAATCAGCTTAGGTCAACTTTTGGAGAGAGGCTATACCTTTTACTCGGAGAATTGTCATCTGGCAATTAGAGACAACAATTGGAGATTAATGGCCTACGTGAAAATGTCCAAGAATAGGATGTTTCCTTTGAACATCCAGTATGATGCAACAAGGTGTTTGAGTGCCATCACCAACAGTGAAGAATGGCTTTGGCATCTAAGGCTTGGACATCTGAATTTCACGAGTTTGAAGATGCTAGCAAGCAAGAAGATGGTCAAAGGTTTGCCTCACATTGATCATCCAGATGAAGTCTGTGAGAGTTGTGTCCTCAGCAAACATCACAGATCCAGTTTTGCTAAAGAAGTCAACTGGAGAGCAAAGAGGCCACTGGAGTTAGTACACACAGATGTGTGTGGCCCAATCGCGCCTATGTCGACTGGACAAAATAGGTACTTCCTCACTTTTACTGATGATTTTAGTAGAAAAACGTGGATATACTTTCTGAAGAGGAAGTCAGAAGTATTCAATTGTTTTAAAGATTTTAAAGCAATTGTGGAGAAGCAAACTGGTTATACGATCAGAACAGTAAGATCTGATCAAGGAGGAGAATATACAGCAAATGACTTTGAAGCCTTCTGTACACAACAAGGCATCAAACATCAGACGACACCAGCCTATACACCACAGCTGAACGGTGTAGCAGAAAGGAAGAATCGCACGATTCTTGACATGGCAAGAAGTCTGCTCAAAGCAAAGAAATTGCCCAAGCAATACTGGGCAGAAGCTGTATCATGTGCAGTGTATCTGTTGAATCGCTGCCCAACCAGAAGTTTGCAAGGTATTACTCCAGAAGAAGCATGGAGTGGTCACAAACCAAGTGTTACTCATCTACGAGTCTTTGGTTGTGTGGCATATGCAAAGATCCCAGATGCAAGAAGGAGAAAGCTCGATGATAAGAGCGAGAAATGCATCTTTGTCGGATATGGTGAAAGAAGGATGGGATACAGGCTGTATAATCCCATCACGAAGAAGGTGATTACGAGTAGAGATGTTATCTTTGAAGAAGATAAATCTTGGGCATGGAATGGTGATCAAGAAGCAGTCAAATGGATCACCACTGATTTGATCCTTGAAGGTGAAGAAGTACCAACAGTACTTGTCGAAGAACCGATTGTGCCAGTAGCTGAACCACAAAGTCCAGTGTTTATACCAGCAGCTGAACCACAAAGTCCGGTACACAGATTCCCTGTATTCAACAGGAGGAACACACCAGGAGCATCATCATCAACACCACCATCAGCATCCTCGTCAGAAGGACCAAGAAAGATGCGAAATCTTGAAGAGTTGTACGACACCACTCAGGTTATAGAAGATACAACTCTATTTTGTTTCCATGCAGATAAGGACCCACCAGAAAAGAAGAAAGCAATAGGTGTCAAAAGGGTCTACAAGACGAAAGCCAAATTAGTGGATAAAGGCTACAAGCAGAGAGAAGGCAATGAAGATTAAAGTTCATGCTTGACATGATATCCCTCGATTGAGTTTAAAGGGGAGATTTGTTGAATAATTAAACTCAATCCAGAAGGTTCCAGTCAAGGAAGGCAACCAGCCACCAGCCACCGACCACCGACCAGCCGCCAGCCACCAGCCGCAGCCGCCAGCCGCCTTCACACCGCCGGTCAACAGCCGCCTTCACACCTGGAACAGTAGATTTTCGTATTCTGATTTTGTCTATAAATAGAGTGCCCAGCTTGTGTTTATTTGTGTGGAGAGAATTGAGAGAAACACTAGAAAGAGAAAGAGAGAGAGAGAGGGCGTGTAATTGTTAAGCTTTTGTGTTGTAATTGTAAGCTTCGGTTTTGTGTAATAAAACCAGTGTGTTTTATCCCCTCTCAGTGTTTCAAAGCCACCACCAGTGGTTCCTCCCACCAACAGTGCGGCGAAAGCTACTGATTACTGGTTAGTAGTCTGCTCAAATCTCCATCTCAATTTTACACTTGGTTCAATACATTACTTCCCAAAAAAAAGAGTTTCCTGATTCAGAATGTTTGATATGCAGGTGTGATTTTAGGATTCTTCCTTTTTGCAATAGTGATTACTGCACTCTACCGCGCCTATAGCAACGATAAAACACAAAGAGAATATCAAGCCAGGGTTGAAATGTTTTTGGATGATTACAGATCACTGAATCCCACGAGGTACTCCTACGCTGATCTCAAGAGGATCACAAATCAATTCGGTGATGAATTGGGCCAAGGAGCTTATGGAACCGTGTTCAAAGGAAAGCTGACCAATGAAATTGATGTAGCTGTGAAGCTCCTCAATAATTCCATAGGAAAAGGGGAGGAATTCATCAATGAAGTGGGAACAATGGCAAGGATCCACCATGTCAATGTTGTTCGCTTGATCGGTTTCTGTGCTGATGGATTTAGACGAGCTCTGGTTTATGAGTACTTGCCAAATGGTTCATTACAGAAGTTCATAACCTCAGCAGACTCAAGGAACCATTTCCTTGGCTGGGAAAGGTTGAATCGTGTTGCTCTAGGCATAGCCAAGGGGATTGAATATCTTCACCAGGGGTGTGATCAAAGAATCCTCCATTTTGATATCAAACCACAGAATATCCTGCTTGACAACGAATTCAATCCCAAAATCGCCGATTTTGGGATGGCAAAGCTGTGTTCCAAGGATAAAAGTGCTATTTCCATGACGACTGCTAGGGGGACTGTTGGCTACATTGCCCCAGAAGTGTTCTCGAGGAACTTCGGGAGTGTTTCCTATAAATCAGATGTTTACAGCTTTGGCATGTTAGTGTTGGAAATGGTTGGAGGAAGGAAGAACGTCGATGATACAGCAGAAAATGGCGACCAGATATACTTCCCGGAATGGATTTATAATCTCTTAGAAAAGGAAGAAGACCTGCGGTTTCATATCGATGGAGAAGAAGATGCTAAAATTGCAAAGAAACTAGCAATTGTGGGGCTATGGTGCATTCAGTGGAACCCAGCAGAGCGTCCTTCCATGAAAACTGTTGTCCAGATGCTTGAAGGGGAAGGAGAAAACTTAACAAAGCCTCCTGATCCTTTTAGCTCCTCTGTCCCTAAGAGAACCAGCGCAGGCCGCATGCCAGCGAGACGTCTTCACCAAGAGTTGGCAGCCATCTCAGAAATAGAGTGATCAGAAATTTACTCTTTTCAGTAATAACATAATAATGAGCAATAATGAAGGAAATTGCTGTGAGTTAGGTTCAGAAATTTACTCTTTTCAGTAATAACATATTAGGTTCGAGGACCATCGAATATAGGAAATTTTACTAATGCTTCTTCTTCTTCTTCTTCTTCTTCTTCTTCTTCTTTTCTGTCAATTCACCTTCTAAGTTCTTAATTACTAATGCAGTGTGAATTCACAGATTGAGAAGTATCAAATCAACAAATTAAAATGTGTAAATAATTTTGCAAATCCAGCCCTTTATTCATCATATTTAGGCAGTCCAGCCTAACCTACTTCAATTGCGAAGGAAATCAATATAACTGATGTGTTATTTTATTTATTTATTTATTATAAATATATGGGTCTGGCATCAATAGACTTGGCATTCATTTTTTACAGATGAGTTTTTTTTTTTTTTTTTTTATGTATCTTGAAGGTTTATTATGGTTATTAAGTACATTTTATTTTCATCATTAAAAACATATAATGCAAATATAACTTATCTAGCTATAAAAAAAATTAATAAAAAAATTAAAATAAATTACAATAATCCCTTTGAGATATTATGAAATTTAAAAAACCAATCCAAGAGATTAATTACTATTTAAAAATAGTTAAACTAACAGATTTAAAAAAAGAAGAATATATAATTAAAAAACTAAATTAAAGAAACAAAATAAGAAAAAATAAATGAAAAGGTGTGTTGTTATGCTTTGCGTTGGAAATTTGTTTTCTTTAATATAATTTAAATAAAGTATAAATAAATAAAATTTAATCTAAAGCCATTCTCTATTTAAAGAGTAAAAAATTATTAATAATAAAAATTAATTCTTTAATCTTTTAACCGCGAAAAGAAGTTGATTATCGAGCATTAATTGTACATAGAATTCCTAGAGAGATCATGTGCTTTCATCCTCCTTCTGTCATCTCTTTTATTTACCACTTCTACCCTTTAAAATGGACATCTTTCTTGACAAGCACACCGTGATAGATTGCTACAAGGCACAAGCTTTCTCGACAAGAAGGAATAACCAAGAACCCTACAAATACTCTTCATCATCGACCTAAGGGAAAAGTCTTTGCCATAAAAGAAACTAAGAGTGTGGACCAATGTTTCTATCATTATTATTAATGCCACAAAAGACTGAAATATAAAATATTGACCGGCTCCTTAACCTCTCAATCGGTATAAAAATATCTTTTTCGTTGTAGCACAGGTTGCACCATAGTGTATCATACACGTGTCAAGCTATAAAATGAGTATGTGACATGGGATGGGATCAAATGATATGTTTACAGGTAATACTAGCTGCGATTCGCTTTAACGCTAAGGTTTATTTGTTTTAGCATAAAAATATTGAAAAAAAATAAATACTTAAAAAAATATATAATATATAGATAATTGGCTCTAATGAGTTCAATTGAAACGGTTAATTTAAATAATAACATGAATCATATCTATCTCTTTAAAAATTAAATACATCAAATATTATTTAAAAATAATTACAATATAATTAAAACATAAACCCAAAATTTAATTGATAAAATAAATACAAATAATGATTTATTTAAAAAGAAAAACTAAAAATTAAAAAAATAATAAAAAAGAAATCAAGCCAGGTATTGTTAGACCTAGCAAGCAAAGGTCAACGTCTTACCCAATAAAATATATGTGACGATGTACCACAGGTTGCATCAGAGGGTGTCAAGCTTTTTAATGAGTATGTGACATGGGATGGGATAAGATGATATGTTTGTATATAGTACTAGATAGGTGGCTATGATATGCTAAGGTTTTTTTTTTAGCATAAAAATATTGAAAAAAAAATAAATATTTTTAAAAAAATATATAATATACAAGTAATTATCTCTAATGAGTTCAATTGACTCCGTTAATTTAATAATATCATTAGAAAATAAAATATCAACAAAAATGAAACGAAAAAAAAAAAACCAACAATTCAATGCAAATTATGAACAATTGCCAATATTATAGAACTATATATTCATAAAATTCTCAAAAACATCTCAATGATCTTATTTGTTAACAAAGTAAAAAAAATAAATGAGAATAAGATAATTGCATAGAAAGAAAAATACAAAAAAATAAGATAAAATAATCAATTACTGTTAACTTTTTAAACCGTGATCCAGGTTATAAGATTGAAATCATTATACATGAAAAAAGCATGAGGGTTAAAATCATAGAAAAAAAAACTCAAAAAATCCAAAATCAAGAAAATACAATAAAAAGATCCGTGTGAAAGGATAAAAACACCCCCAAATATTTTAGTGTTTTCTTTTAATTTTAAGCTTTAGTTTTCCTTTCAAATCTAGAGCATATGTTTCATTTTATTGTGAGATATTTGAGTTTTATATTTTTTTTATTCAAATGTTTAGAAGTGCCATTAGAATCTTGAAAAACATATTACAAACATCTTAATTACACAAGCGAGGATCAATAAAACTTTAAGGACATTAAATTTATTCTTGACAACAACAAAAAACTTATTATTTTAAAGTTCTTCAACAAGTAAGTATAATTTTTTGTTTTGATTTAAGTATAGTTAATTTTGTCATTAGCATTTATGTTAGAACTTTGATTTTATATCATTTGCTAGTTTTAATATATGCTTAGCATGCATGCGGATAGATTTAAACTTTTATAGAAATAAAACATTCTTAATAAATTAAATCTCATTTAAATTCCTTTTCAAATTTGTTTTCATCCTAATTATAATTACCTTACAGATCTTTGCAAGAAAAATTACAGGTTCTTTTTGCTATTAATCGTTTTAGGTGCAAAATTCAAATTTTGCTGCAATTACGGGACAAAAAAATCTTTCAAGCACGCACATGATAACTTGGACTAAAAATCATTGCTTCACTGGGAGAGAGTGGTTTGTGCCTTGAACACTCCATGGAGCATCGACAATTGAAAATTATTTTGGTAAGTCATCATCAAGACCATGTCAATGCAATACTAACTGTCTGTATATTTATGTGGTTCAAAAATATTTTAAAAATTTTTTAAATTTATTTTTTTATTTGTGATATTTTTTCTAATAAAATTTCAAGATGAATATCTTTCAGATCAAAAAAGATACAAAAACTCCCCAAGACCATGAGCAAATTAACCATTTAGATCATAAATTTTGAGTTCATTGCAGTATTAATAACAAAATTAATTTCATAATATAATTTAATTGTCTTAATATAAGAGAGTTTATATAAATTTTGTAATTAACTTCTTGAAATTCTCTTCATAGATTCAATAAAAAAAAACTTAAAGAAATTGCTGCTAGATGCATTTATGTTTACCTACTAGTCTGAAAACTCAAATGAATACAAATGAAGACAATAAAACTAAGAGCAAAACTGTTGTCCAAATGCTTGAAGGGGAAGGAGAAAACTTAAAAAAGCCTCCTGATCCTTTTAGCTCCTCTGTCCCTAAGAGAACCAGCGCAGGCCGCATGCCAGCGAGACGTCTTCACCAAGAGTTGGCAGCCATCTCAGAAATAGAGTGATCTGAAATTTACTCTTTTCAGTAATAACATATTAGTGAGCAATAATGAAGGGAATTGTTGTGAGTTAGGTTCATGGATTATGTGTAAGGTTATTGGTTTAGTACTAGCTTCTTCTTCTTCTTCTTCTTCTTCTTCTTCTTCTTCTTCTTCTTCTTCTTCTTCTTCTTCTTCTTCTTCTTTTCTGTCAATTCACCTTCTAAGTTCTTAATTACTAATGCAGTGTGAATTCACAGATTGAGAAGTATCAAATCAACAAATTAAAATGTGTAAATAATTTTGCAAAATCCAGCCCTTTATTCATCATATTTAGGCAGTCCAGCCTAACCTTCAATTGCAAAGGAAATCAATATAACTGATGTGTTATTTTATTTATTTATTTATTTATTATAAATATATTGGTCTGGCATCAATAGACTTGGACTTGACAGTACACATAGACTTGGCAGTCATTTTTTATAGATGAGTTTTTTTTTATGTATCTTGAAGGTTTATTATGGTTATTAAGTACATTTTATTTTCATCATTAAAAACATATAATGCAAATATAACTTATCTAGCTATAAAAAAAAATTAATAAAAAAATTAAAATAAATTACAATAATCCCTTTGAGATATTATGAAATTTAAAAACCCATCCAAAAGATTAATTACTATTTAAAAATAGTTAAACTAACAGATTTTAAAAAAAGAAAAGATATAATTAAAAACTAAATCAAAGAAACAAAATAAGAAAAAATAAATGAAAAGGTGTGTTGTTATGCTTTGCGCTGGAAATTTGTTTTCTTTAATATAATTTAAATAAATTATAAATAAATAAAAATTTAACCTAAAGCCATTCTCTATTTAAAGAGTAAAAAATTATTAATAATAAAAATTAATTCTTTAATCTTTTAACCGTGAAAAGAAGTTGATTATCGAGCATTAATTGTACATAGAATTCCTAGAGAGATCATGTGCTTTCATCCTCCTTCTGTCATCTCTTTTATTTACCACTTCTACCCTTTAATATGTACATCTTTCTTGACAAGCACACCGTGATAGATTGCTACAAGGCACAAGCTTCTCGACAAGAAGAGATAACCAAGAACCCTACAAATATTCTTCATCATCGACCCGAGGGAAAAGTCTTTGCGATGAAAGAAACTAAGAGTGTGGACCAATGTTTCTATCATTATTATTAATGCCGCAAAAGACTGAAATATAAAATATTGACCGCCTTCTTAACCTCTCAATCGGTATAAAATATTTTTGTCATTGTACCACATGTTGCACCACAGTGTATCATACACGTGTCAAGTTTTTAATGAGTATGTGACATGGGATGGATAAGATGATATGTTTACAAGTAATACTAGTTGTGATTCGCTATAACGCCAAGGTTTATTTGTTTTAGCATAAAAATATTGAATAAAATAAATACTTAAAAAATATATAATATATAAGTAATTGGCTCTAATGAGTTCAATTGACTCGGTTAATTTAAATAATAACATGAATCATATCTATCTCTTTAAAAATTAAACACATTAAATGTTATTTAAAAATAATCACAATATAATTAAAACATAACTCAAAAGTTAATTGATAAAGTAAACACAAATAATGATTTATTTAAAAAGAAATACTTAAAATTAAAAAAAAATAATAAAAAAAAAATCAGGCCAGGTGTTGTTAGGCCTAGCAAGCGAAGGCCAATGCCTTACCCAATAAAATATCTTTGTCGATGTACTGCAGGTTGCATCAGAGAGTATCTTACATGTGTCAAGCTTTTAATGAGTATGTGACATGGGATGGATAAGATGATACGTAGTACTATATAGGTGGCTATGATATGCTAAGGTTTTTTTTTAGCATAAAAATATTGAAAAAAAAATAATATTTTAAAAAAATTAAAAATATATAATATACAAGTAATTAGCTGTAATGAGTTCAATTGACTCAGTTAATTTAATAATATCATTAGAAAATAAAAATATCGACAACAAATGAAACAAAAAAATAAAAATCATGATATCTAATATCGCAACATGGATAATTTATCTAATTATGTTTAATAAACCTCTTTATCAAAATAAATTTGTAATAGAAAAAAATATAATATTTATAATAGAAACTAACACACATAAAATTTATTGAATAATAATTAAAAAAAAACAATGCAAGGCTATATATATAAAAAATCTTATAAAAAATTAAATATTAAAAAAAAACAAATTTAAAATGATAATTTATGTTGATGAGGGCTTTTAGACCGATCATCTTGACCAAGTCAACCGAGCTTTAGCTTTGATTAAAAAATTAAACAAAGTAAACATACGAAGAAATGAGAGTCCTAAATGCAAAAAACAAAAAATAAATAAAACAATCATTCCATTTCGAGATTGGCTGTGGGCTAAGGCCTTAGACTATGACCCAAACAATTACTTTGTGCTAGATTTTGCAGGCTGGCGGGAGCATGCATTCTCGTTGTTTACTTGGCTGTAGCCTGTGGGGCTTGCATGGCTCACCCGAAGTTCATTGTCTTTGCAGAGATAAATCTGATAAAAAAAACAGAAGAGAAGACAAAGCGAAATCAATCTTAGAATGAAGATATAGTTACCAAGAAACAGTAACAGGTTGGATTGATGGCAGCAGAAAGAGTAGCTTGAAGGTAATCAAAATGGCCATAATAAGTACAAAGGAAGTTCTTCCATTAAGCGAATCAATCCTGAAAAGTGTACAAAGGAATAGTGTAGAAAGGAGAGGATTGGGGAGGCTCACCAGCACAGCAAAAAGCAGGAGCGAAGGATAAAAGCACTCGGGTCAGCCAAAAAACAACAGGAAACTCGAAGAAAGAACACAGGTGTGGAAAAAAAGGAAGCATAGGCTAAGCAAGCAACCAAACATCCTTGTGCATGGTTCATGAAATGAAAACCAACCAGGACAGTTCCACAGTTGACATTCAAAGGTGCCATCACAGCCCTCGTCCCTGAGTAAATGACTATAAACACAAAAGAAAAATGCAAACACTGACTGTTTTCAACCAAGGGCACAGCAGGATAAAGAGTCCTACCTGCAAAAGATTTTGCCTCGCATCTCTTTTCGACCCATCTCTTATAAATCGATAAAGCAGGGCACAGAAGTAGGGAGAAATTATGAGAGCAACTATCAAAATCCATAAACCAAGCATAAATGCAAGTAAAACCAACAAAAACACAAACTGCAATCAAGGACAAAGAAAAATAGCAAACTTGAAAGGGCCTGACAAAGGCCACAGCAGGCGCTCCTTAACTAAACTACTAAAAACTAAAGCCACTAACAGAGCAAAGCACAAACAACAAAGGCACAGGTCAAGCAAGGCTAGAGAGAAACAAAAGTTGGAAAACAAAACAAAAACCTGAGCAATCAGAGATAGTAAAAGCTGAAAAAGGAAACCTGCAACACACCATGAATGTTATAGCAGCCCCTCTTTAAAATAAGGCAGTAAACTTACCACTAATTCTGCAAAAGACACTGGTGAAGTTATCATCAGGTGGACCAACCAAACCAAAACCTGAGAAATGAGAACAAATGCACAGCATTAAGAGAAACCAGACATTTTTTTCATTTTTGTTGGATTACTATATATGGAATTTAGCATTCACGCATTGCAGGATCTCATTGCCTAAGCTTTTTGGTTTATGTCTTCCGAAAGGAAACAATGTGATGAGTAGAGCTGGGGAGCATTCTTGATGATTTGTGGGATGATTTTCATCCAGAGAAGGGAATATCTCGTAAAACAAATGTCATAGATTGAAGGTGCTGCTCCCTGCTTCTATATCTTAGAAAGCCTTTTTGAAATACCTTCAGGGCTAGGTACTGTTGGTATCGTGGTACACAAATGTCATAGATTGAAGGTGCTGCTCCCTGCTTGGTTGTTGTCTAGACTCCAATTCGGAACTATTTGAAAATAGTTTATCAATTATTTTTTATATTAAAACGATTTAAAAATATATATTAAAAAAATTTATTTTAAACAAAAAAAATATTAAATTTTTTTAAAATTTAAAAAATATAATTTGCGTGACATCCCCAAACAAAAACGAACATTTTATAATACGCACAAATCAAGAGAACCTTCAACCACTAGCCTAACCGCTTGGGATTCTCATTCTAATTTATCAAAGCAATCACTAGGATCAATTTCACCAATTTCTTAGCATAGATTCATTGAAGATAATTTCACCTTTACCAATCCAAAACATCAATGAACACAAAAAATGAACAAAAAATTGCAGCAGTAAAAAGAATTCTCCAACTATTTGTAACATCAAGCAAAACACCAAACAGACACAAAACAAGACTTCTTCCCCATCTTGCCATTCACTGTTATGTTAGGACTACAAGCATTTCCTTTACTCCAGTGCTCAGCCTCTCATGGTATCTTGATCTTCATAGTTGAAGCATCTTCTGCTTGGAATGTGTTGTTGCCGTTTAACCAGCTGAATGCAAAGTAGGGTGCTTCTGTTTCCTCTGCAAGACATGTCAAGATATGCATAAATGTTGTGTGTGGTCCCGCACCATGTGATGGTGGGACCACCACATTAATTGGTAAGAGACTTGGCTGTCTTTTTAAGTTAAAAACACAAATATTTACTGTAGATGGCAGTAGTGAAAAACAGAAGAGAGGAGAAGAAAACCGAGAGAAAGAAAGGAAGAAGAGGCAGCAGAGCAGCCGGTGCTCTTCCTTCGACTCCCAGCTCGTTCACCGTTGGATCGGGCTGAAATTTTGACCGCATATTTTAGACACGTTACTCTTTATTCTGGACGGTTGGATCGAAGATTGGTGGCTTGAACGTTGTCCGTTTTGACAGAAAACAGGGCTGTCAGTATTGTGAGTGTTTCTCAAATAATTCTCCTTTAATCTTGTTGTAATCTGAGAATAAGTTATTCTTAATGATATATATGTTGTATCCCTTAGTTGAATCTGAGAAAAAATAGTTGTGAACCCATTATTTGTTAATAGTGGAAATTTTTAGGTGGACTACGGTCCCGTGGTTTTTCCCGCATCGGGTTTTCCACGTAAAAATCTTGATGTTGATTTGTGTGATTATTTGCATTATATTTGGTATTCTGTTTTTACAGCACAAAAAGGAAAAGAAATGGGACTTGTGAATTGTAATCCTAGTAAATTGGTGTCCGGTTGTTTCTAGTTTCCCAACAATAAACTGTCACTAACTTGGTTGTTTTTAGCAAAAAAGCAATGCTTTATATATATACACACCTAAATTTTCAGGTGTAGAAGCCACTGATGCAACTTCATTTATGAAATCCTGTCCATCAGCTTTTGATTTTCCCAACAACTTTACTGCTGCAAAACGCCCACTGCGAAGCTCAAAGCCTTCTTCACCCAATTTGTCCTTGAAACCTCTAGTAATCTTCCTGATATCTGAGTAGGAATACCTTACTGGCATCAGGTTATTCTGACTCTGTAGGAATTGTTCAACTGTATCGTATACTGATAAATGTCTCCTTCGCCATTTGTAGATCAAAAATATAATCACACATGGAGTCCCACAAACAACTTTTAGCCCATGCATGAAGCAGTGCTGTGTAGGAAATTTCCAGAAAACAATCTAGTTTGTGATCTTATTTGTTGTCTCCACTAGAAATTTGTTGCGAAACTAAAGAAATGACGGAATTTCTTACCAAAGTAAACGGATATAATTATATAGAGGTAGGGATCTGCAGGAAATGGTGAACAAAATTACAATTACTATTCAAGAAACAACAATCCTTATTTCACAAATATGTCGTTTATGTTAGAATTAATTTTCAAGTCCACATTTAAAGTATCTTTTAGTTCTCCTAGATGTCTCCTAAATATATACATGTAACTACTTAATTATGTATTTATCTTTTAAGTCTCTTGAATTATTCTAAACTAATATAAATATATATTAAAAATATTGTAAGTCTAAGTCCAAGTCTAGTAGGACTTAGCAGAGTTTACTATGAGACCATATTTCTCATATTCCTATTTTTACTCTTCTTCTTCAAATATTTCTAACAGTTTAAAGAAACACGTAAGAATACACAAACATGGTGAGATGTAGAAAAAGAATTCGCACCTGTCACATAGTAGAGTATCATTTGCCAATAGCTTCCATCAAAACCTGTTGAAGCTTTAGGTTAAGAAACCAGTTCTAATGGAATACACAATAGTAAATGCGAAAGAAAATAGAAAAGAGCGCACACAATTTAATAATGTGACTTGAACTAATTAATGTGTATCCATGTTCAAGTTAAGATGAACCAAACGTTTCACTGTGTCAATCCTGAAATTGCAAAAGACCAATGAATCTGTCCAACTACCTTAAACCACATTATGAACATGAATGAATCTTATGATCAGTCCTTGATGAAGGATGATTGGGGGAGAGAGTGTTCCTGAGACTGGATGCACCTGAGACTGGATTGGGAACAGAGCCAGCAGGTCAAGCATTTGAAATGGATATGAATAACATCTCATCTTCCTTGATGAAGGATGTTGAGTCGAGCAGTGGTATAGAGAACATGACTTGGGAATTGATGCAGTCTGTTGCTGAGAGAGGAAGCTCTTCTAAAAGGCCTGTAGATAAGAGCGTGCCAAGTTCAAGCAATAACGAGGCAATTAAGGCAGCTTCAAGTCCTGTGCGGTGTTTAGAAATGGAACAAGAAGAACCTCCTCTTTTTTATGAGAGCCTAAGATGGATGGATATCTGGATCAGGGGGGAGACTGGAATTGTTGAGGAACCTAGAGCTCATGTTGTACTTATGCCAGATGAACCCGAGCCTAGACATAGAACAGAGAAAACATGTCAGGCATTTGAAATGATCTTGAATAACATCTCATCCTCATCAATGAAGGATTTTTTGTTAAGAATTTATATAGAGAACATGACTTGAGAATTTACACGGTAAGCTATTCTAAAAGGCGTGTACATAAGCGACGTAGGACTAAAAGATATGTATTCCCGACAACGAAGCTATTGAAAGAAAGATGAAGGATGTCTGGTATTGTTTGTTGAGTGGTGAGGTCTCATGCATTGGCATTTACGGGATGGGAGGAGTGGGAAAGACAACTTTGGCTGCACATATCCATAATCAGCTTCAAGATAAACCAGACATTTTCTTTCATGTTTGTTGGATTGCTATGTCACAAGAATTTAGCATTCACGCATTGCAGGATCTCATTGCCGAAGCTTTTGGTTTATGTCTTCGGAAAGGAAAAGATGTGATGAGTAGAGCTGGGGAGCTAAGGACAGCATTCTCGAATTGCAGTTATCATTCTTGATGATTTGTGGGATGATTTTCATCCTGAGAAAGTGTGAATATCTCGTAGAGCAAATGTCATAATTTGAATAGCCTTTAATCTGGAAGTCTTTGTTAGCGTGAGCCATTAGAAGTTACAAGGAAATAAAACACTAGTTGTATCAAACTTCTAGTTGCAGTCGTATATATCGACTCCCTAGTTTTCAGGCTTCAATCTAGGAGAGGCTATTGTGTAAAAGTAGATTAGTTAAAACACATCTCTTAACTCCTTCCCCTGTATCTCTATATATAGACCGTGAGTCAATTAATAAAGCTAAGTTAGTTTGTTTCTCCAGAAAATCTGACATGGTATCAGAGCATAGTCTAGGGATTTCTATAACCTAAATAGAAAATTAACCAAACGACTTCGACCTTATGGCTGAATATTCCACTGAATTGATTCAGCCACAAAATCCCATAACAGACTCCATGCTTGACAACTTCACGACCAAGATGACGGAGGCTTTGACAAAAGCCCAGGCTACCTCACAACCAATTATCAATGACTCTTCTGCAGCACCAACCAACATTAAGTTGGATGGATCCAACTATGCTTTATGGTCCCAGGTGGTAGAGATGAACATCTCAGCCAAAGACAAACTAGGGTATATTAACGGAGACTTCCCTCAACCCTCAGAAGCAGACGCAACATTCCGTAAATGGCGTACTGAAAACTCTGGTGAAAGGATGGTTGATTAATTCAATGGACCAATCACTGGTTGCAAACTTCATTCGCTTCCCAACAGCAAAACAGGTGTGGGACGCCATTGCACCTACATATTTTGATGGAACTGACACATCACAGGTTTATGAACTTCGACGCAGGGTAACTCGAATGCGGCAGAAAGGAGGATCAATTGAAAAATATTACAATGATTTACAAGGGATATGGAGGGAGATAGGCTTTTGACGCCCCAATCCCATGGAATGTGCAACAGACATTCAAAAATATAACTCTCTGATACAGGAGGAAAGAGTTTATATTTTCTTGGACGGATTGGATGATCGACTTGACAACATTCGTAGTGACATTCTCCAACTGAAACCGTTTCCTATAATTGAGTAGGCCTATGCTCAAGTCAGAAGAGAGGATACTCGACAGGCAGTGATGACAGCAGGGGCAGAGACCGCAACCAGTGGTGCTGTTATGGCCATCAAAGGCTCAAGGTTTGGCCAACCACCAATGCTGGTAATTGGAAAGCATAACCTATCCTCTAAACCGAAGGGTCCTTTTGATGGAGGGAAATGTACACATTGTGGGAGCACCAAACACACTCGTGAGACATGCTTCAAGTTGCATGGATACTCGGAATGGTGGCATGAACTACAAGCTAGGAGGAAAAAAGGTAACACATTACCTGATGAAAGCACTGGTAGAGCCGCAACAGTCACGGCAGAACCTCAACTCTCACTCATCCCTATGGCAGACTCCTCCACTTCTAAAGCAACAGGTAACTGTGGACAAAGTTTCTATAGTTCTAACCATCAAGATGAAAGTGAGTGGATTATCGACCCTGGGGCTACGGACCATATGACATTTGATCCTGCGGACTTCTCACACACAACTCAACCACAGAGGACTTGTATTGCAAATGCAAATGGAGTCGCGTATCCAGTCATGGGAGCTGAAACCGTGTCACTATCACCCTCACTCACTTTGTCCCACACTCTTCTCGTTCCTTCATTATCAAACAAATTAATGTCTGTGAGCCAAGTAACAGAAGAACTCAATTGTGTGGTATTGATATACTCTAATGTTTGTTTTCTTCATGATGTTCTCAGTAAGGAGATTATTGGGCGTGGTACTAAGAGAGGAGGGTTATACTATTTAGATGATTTTAATCATGGGAAAGCAAATCATGTACACCATCAACTCAGTAGCAAGGAACGAGAAATATGGTTATGGCATCGTTGTCTTGGGCACCCATCATTCGGATATCTAAGACACCTATTTCCGAACTTATTTTTACAATCAAAGGATGTTGATTTTAACTGTAAGACTTGTATTCTGGCTAAGAGCCACATAAGTTCTTACTATGCAAGTTTGAATAAAAGCAGTATTCTGTTTGCTCTTATACATTCTGATGTCTGGGGACCTTCCCCACGAACGACTGTAACTGGTTATTGTTGGTTTGTTATATTTGTCGATGACTCAACTTGAATGACTTGGCTTTACCTGATGAAGACAAAGGAGGAGGTGTTCCCAATATTCCAAGCATTTCACACCATGATTCAGAATCAATTTTCAGCCAAAATACAAGTGCTTCGGTCAGATAATGGAGGGGAGTTTGTCAACCAATGATTCAAAGCGTTCTTCCAGCAACAAGGTCTCCTCCATGAAACCTCATGTGTGCAGACTCCTCAACAGAATGATGTTGCTGAACGAAAGAATCGCCACAGCTTGGAAATAGCTCGTGCCCTTCTTCTCGGCACAAATGTCCCAACTCACCACTGGGATGATGCAGTAAGTGTTGCAGTTTACTTACTCAACAGATTGCCCTCTAAAGTCTTGCACTTCAAAACTCCCCTGCAAGTGCTTTCCTCTCATGTTGCACTACCCACCGTGTTGATGCTCCCACCACGTGTGTTCGGCTGTGTGGTTTTTGTTCATATCCATAAAAACCAACACTCCAAACTTGATCCACGTGTTGTTAAATGTCTGTTTCTGGGTTATGGACCAACTAAGAAGGGCTACAAATGCTTTGATCCCATTAACAAGAGACTCTATATCACCATGGATGCTACCTTTAATGAGTCTGAACATTTCTATTCTCCTACAGTCCCCAATTCAGCTCTTCAGGGGGAGTGTAGAAGGGAAGAATTGAATGAACTGAGTTGGTACTTAACAACTCCAGCCACTGTTAGCACCACTGATAATTCAACAAATCCTGCAGCTACATCCAGTGGTGACAGTCCAGCACAAGCTGGCGAAAGAGAACTTGAGGGGGCTGAAAATGATGTTGAAGGAATACATGAACACCAACTTAATGAAGAGCTTGTGAATCAAGAAAGTCAACCAACCCCTCTCTCTGCAGTACCTGAATCTCCTACTGAGAACAACCTTGAGGTAAGCTCTTCCACTGTTCCCCCATATACTACTGACTTGAATACTCCCGTAGAGTATGTGTTACCTTTCAAACACAACAGAGGAAAGCCACCAAATAGGTACTCCCCTGATACCGAAGAAAGGCGATCCAAATTCCCCATCACCAATTATGTCAGCACCCAGCACCTACCTGGTCCAATTCAGGGTTTCACAGAGGTATTATCCTCTTGTCATACTCCAGATAATATAGCAGATGCCTTGGCCGACTCTAAATGGGCACAAGCCATACAAGAAGAGATGGAAGCCCTACAAAAAAATAATACATGGAAACTGATACCGCAACCTAAAGGAAAAAAAAACAGTAGGGTGCAAATGGGTGTTCTCAATTAAATACAAGGCAGATGGATCAATTGACCGGTACAAAGCAAGCCTAGTAGCGAAAGGATTCACACAGACATACGATATAGATTATGTTGAGACTTTCTCACCAGTTGCTAAATTAAATACTGTTAGAGTTTTACTATCCCTTGCAGCAAATCTAGACTGGCCGCTACTCCAATTTGATGTAAAGAATGCCTTCCTTCATGGTGACCTTGAAGAAGAAGTTTATATGGATATCCCATCAGGCTTTACATCATCTTCAGGAACTGGAGTTGTATGCAAGTTGGAGCGAGCTCTATATGGTTTAAAACAATCTCCTCGAGCATGGTTTGGGAGATTTAGCTCAGCCATAAGAAGGTATGGGTTTGTTCAAAGCAATGCAGGCCACACCCTCTTCCTGAAGCATCGACAAAAGAGGGTGACAGCCTTAATCAACTATGTAGATGATATGATTATCACCGGGGATGACTATGAAGAAATGTCAAAATTACAAGAGCAATTGTCAGCCGAATTTGAGATGAAGAACCTGGGTGGACTTAAATATTTCTTGGGAATAGAGGTGGCAAGGTCACAGAAGGGTATATTCTTGTCCCAAAGAAAATATGTGCTAGATCTACTATCTGAGGTGGGGTTATTAGAGTGCAAACCAACAGATACTCCCATCATTCAAAATCACAGACTCACTGAACACACAGACCAAGTACCAACGGATAAAGGACGATACCAAAGGCTGGCGGGAAAACTTATTTACTTGTCGCATACTCGTCCTGTTATTGCTTATGCTGTAAGCGTTGTGAGCCAGTTTATGCATAATCCAAGCGAAGAACATATGAACACGGTGATTCGAATACTTCATTACTTGAAATCCTCACCAGGAAAGGGTCTAATGTTCTCTAAAAACAACCACTTGGATGTTGAAGGATACACAAACGCGGATTGGGCAGGGAGTATTCTAGATAGAAAATCCACGTCAGGGTACTTTACATTTGTGGGAGGAAATCTAGTTACATGGAGAAGTAAAAAGAAAAAGGTGGTGGTTCGATCAAGTGTTGAAGCTGAATTTAGGGGGATGGCAAAAGGGCTTTGTGAATTACTATGGCTTAGAAGGTTACTAATGGAAATAGGCTACGGTCCTAACACGGAGATGAACTTGTTTTGTGACAATAAAGCTGCAATCGATATCTCACAAAATCCTATTCAGCATGATCGAACAAAACACGTGGAGATAGACAAACATTTTATTAAGCAAAACCTTGAAGAAAAGATCATCCGGTTTGTTTTTGTCAAATCAAAAGATCAACTAGCAGATATATTGACAAAGGCAGTTTCCAGTAGAATTTTTCATGACTCACTTGACAAGTTAGGCAATAAAGATATTTATGCACCAACTTGAGGGGGAGTGTTAGCGTGAGCCATTAGAAGTTACAAGGAAATAAAACACTAGTTGTATCAAACTTCTAGTTGCAGTCGTATATATCGACTCCCTAGTTTTCAGGCTTCAATCTAGGAGAGGCTATTGTGTAAAAGTAGATTAGTTAAAACACATCTCTTAACTCCTTCCCCTGTATCTCTATATATGGACCGTGAGTCAATTAATAAAGCTAAGTTAGTCTGCTTCTCCAAAAAATCTGACAGTCTTCTATGCAATTCTCTTGAGGAAATTACAGTGGGTGATTGCCCGCAGCTAACGAGGATCCCATTCTCTTAAGAAAATTGAAGCAGATCCTGAAAGGTTGTTGAACACAGTTGAGCATTTTTGAAGACCTTGCCTCTTACCCACAAGAAGATGCATTTCACAGTCATGGTTTTCAATCCTGTTTTGTTGTGATTGGTTCCTCGTGGCTTATGCAAGATATGGTAATGTGCAAATGGTGACGCTAGATCGATTGTCATGGGGCTGAACATTGACACGAAGGCATTGTTGGTGGAAGAAAATGAAATTAAGCCCCTCTGTTCAGAATCATCCCTATGATAGCAAATAAATCGCTATTTTCTATCTCCGAAGCTACTTATAGTGGAAGGATTACTAGAGAGACTTGACTTGTATTTGTGGTCTCCGAAGCTACTTGTAGTGGCTACCTATAAATAGAGACTCGTCTTTTCATGCATCAACTTGTTTATATAATCCCTGTGATAGTCTCTTGTTAATTTGTAGCCAAAATATTATTCTGTTGGAGAAAAATATAGGATAATTAATATGTAGAACATGGAACAGTTATCATGGAGGATGTTCCATCCTCGCCAACTGCTATGATTGCCAAACAGAGTGGAAATCTGATAGTTAAACACAATACAGAACATCTTTGTATGATGATTATATAGACCACACCGAAGAAACAAGCCGCATCTTGAACTCTAAATTAGCTAAACACAAATAAGATAAAAGGAAGTATTGCAAATTATCATAATGTGTTGCAGACTAAATCATCACAACCAAGTCCGAAAGCACCATTATTCTATCATTTTCCCTGCATGTAAGCAGAGCATTCCACATCATATAACTTAGTATGCATTTTCAATCAAACTGGTTGATGCGGTAGAATCACCTGACAACGATGATGACTCTCCTTCAATGTTTGGTGGCGTCACATCTAGATTGAAGACAGGCTTAGGAGGCAATTGCAAGTTTTCCAAATCTCCTTCAAGCATCTCCACAACATTCTTCATTGTAGGCCGCTCCATGGGTTTCATTTGTATACACCACAATCCAACCATAATCATCTTCTTGACGATCTTACGTTCTTCCTCCGTGGCATCGTCTCCGATTTCTATGGCCTTTCCATCAGATACCTGGTCATGAACCCAATATGGCCAGTAGATTTCACTTGAATTTTCTGCCAATGCGTTTACATTCTTCCTTTTGCCTGCCATTTCCAATAGCAACATTCCGAAGCTATAAACATCAGCTTTATAGGAGACACGCCCAATGTTTTTGTAGAACAATTCAGGAGCCATGTATCCTATGGTGCCCCTTGCTGCAGTAAGAGATGTTATGCTGCCATTAGTGGGGTACAACCTAGCGAGCCCGAAGTCAGAGACTTTTGGAGTGAAATTTTCATCGAGAAGAATGTTGTGAGGTTTGATATCAAAATGAAGTATTTGCATGTCACAGCCTAAATGAAGATAGTCGATACCACGAGCCACTCCAAGGGAAATCTGATGCAGTTTTTGCCAGCTTAAAGAAATTGATCCTTCTCGAGAAAACAAGTGTCTATCAAGAGATCCATTAGGCATGAAATCATATACAAGAGCTCGCTTTGATCCTTCAGCGCAAAAACCGATTAGCTGCACCACATTAGTATGGTGAATCCTTCCTATAGTAGCAACTTCATTTATGAAATCCTGTCCATTAGCTTTCGATTTTCCCAATAATTTTACTGCTGCAAAACGCCCACTGCGAAGCTTTCCTTTGTAAACTGTACCAAAGCCTCCTTCACCTAATTTCTCCTTGAAACCTTTAGTAATCTTCTTGATATCTGAGTAGGAATACCTTACTGGCATAAGGTTATTCTGACCCTGTAGGAATTGTTCAACTGTATCGTATACTGATAAATGTCTCCTTCGCCATTTGTAGATCAAAAATATAATCACACATGGAGTCCCACAAACAACTTTTAGCCCATTATGTAGTGCTGTGTAGGAAATTTCCAGAAAACAATCAAGTTTTGTGATCTTATTTGTTGTCTCCACTAGAAATTTGTTGCGAAACTAAAGAAATGATGGAATCTCTTACCAAATAAAACGGATATATTGAGGAAGGCATCTGCAGAAAATGGTGAACAAAATTACAATTACTATTCAAGAAACAACAATCCTTATTTCACAAATATGTCGTTTGAAGAAACACTTAAGAATACACAAACAAGGTGAGATGCAGAAAGAGAATTCGCACCTATCACTTTGCCGAGTAGTGTGTCCCAGAAGATATCACCAAAATCTGTCGAGAATTTAGGTTTAAAAAGAGTTCTAATGGTATACGCAACAGTAAATGCGAAAGAAAATAGATAAGAGCACACACAATTTAATTAATAATGTGACTTGAACTAATTAATGTGTATCCATGGTCAAGTTAAGATGAACCAAACGTTTCACTGTGTCAAAATTATCTGTTGAAGCTTTAGGTTAAGAAACGAGTTCTAATGGTATACGCAATAGTAAATGCAAAAGAAAATAGAAAAGAGCGCACACAATTTAATAATGTGACTTGAACTAATTAATGTGTATCCATGTTCAAGTTAAGATGAACCAAACGTTTCACTGTGTCAATCCTGAAATTGCAAAAGACCAATGAATCTGTCCAACTACCTTAAACCACATTATGAACATGAATGAATCTTATGATCAGTCCGCTATAGTAGAATCCACAGGTAATGGATGCACAGAATTTGTACATCAGGGGACAGTCCAGTATATTGTGCTAATACCCAAAAAAAAATGAAAATTGAAAAGGAAGCCAGAGAAAATATATATATGAAACCACCTCAAATCACAAGTTATATACGGTCTTATGAATCAAAGTGTTACATACCAATGCATTGACGACGGTCTGAGCTGTCGATGTAGCAACCCAATGTGCAATTTTCACAGTTGATGTTGTACCATGAAAGCTCAAACCCATATGCCAGGTCACTGCGTATTTCTTCAAAGGACTTGTCTGTGTAGTTCTTCTTTGGAAGCAAAAATATTTTCTCTATGGTGCACAGTTCCATCAAATCCGAGGCATCCATGCCCCCAAGAGTCACATAATTCGAACGAGTCACAAGAGTAGAGTTGGAACAATTTACTGATCCATTGTTAAGGCTGTAGGGAGCCGTGTCCACATAGAGAGTTGAATTCACCGTATTTTCACAGCTCATGAAAATCATAGGCTGTGATAGTGTAGTTAACCAGACCCCCTGATAGTACACGGAACCTTCATTCACTCCTGGCGGCACCTCCTTGTAGTTATACCATGAGTATCGATCTCCGTCACTGAAGTTATCAGGTGCCAAAGAATAACGAGGGATGGAGCAATTATCTTGTACACTAGCATCTACCACTCGGATTGTGAAGTTGCCGTAGTCGATTGCCTGCACGTAGTATTTACCTGAATACAAATATAATACTGTAGAAATATTGTTCTCGCAAATCAGAGTATAATTATAGTTTCCGCAGCTTTGTGGATCAGTGTTTAGTCTGAAAGGGTAGCTAATGTTTTGGATATTGCCGCATGAAGAAGGAGCACAATGAGCAGTGATGGTGCTAGAATGGCAAGTTTGGAAGACTAATAGCTGTAAAAGAAAAGCTATGTAGCAAGCAAAAAGGACGTTCATTCCTCTAAACATGGGGAAGGCTGAAGTGATACACAGTGTATACATAATTTTTGCACAAACTATTGAATTTCGTAGTGGAAGCTACTGATAATGGAATGAAAGGGGAAGGAGAACAACCCTACCTGGTCGTCCTAGTACTGACAAAAATATGGACTTTTTCTTTCTTGATTCATTGTATCTCAAGCAACACAACAGGACAGAGAGCCCTTTACTTTCCTTCTCAAATAGTGTGTAGACAAATTGTACTGACACTTAAGTCAATGATTGAAACATTGGTCTGTCACTCGAAGTTTCACATAGCAAGACTTTTGCCCTCAGCCACCCTGGAGTCAATGACGAAGATTTATACGCTTCTTCGTTATTTCTTGTTGAGAATCTCGCATCCATCACAACCCCTAGTCCCTTCTGGCATTAAGCGTTAAGAGTGCGACCATGTAATTAAAATTCACTTGATAGAATCTATTTTTCTGCTAATTCTAGGTTTCGAACATGTTACCATATGCATTGTGAATACTATGTAAATAGAGAGATTATTACTATCATTAGGGATGAGCAAATTAATCATAAAAACCGCCCAAAATTACCTGAACCAGACAGTACTCTTTTTTAATTTTTTTTAGTGTCGAAGGGAGGGATGCAAGGATGCGTGTACTAGTGTGAAGGACTCGCCCATCTAAGGACTCCATGAGTTTTCTGAAAGGCCAAAACTATATCAGCACATGCAGATAAAATCTTAGGAGGAGTGTGGAGATGATGAATTATTCATCAGAAATGGTTACGTGTTTATTCTTCTTTTTCATCGTCTTCCTTGCAGGCCATGGAGCAAGCTTGAACTGCACAGGATCATGTGGAAACCGTGGCCCTAACATCCGATTTCCTTTCCGCATCATGGACAAACAACCAGACCACTGTGGTTTTGATCTATCCTGCTCGGAGGACAACAGCACACTGCTTAAGCTGCCAACTGGATTGAGCCTCCACGTCGAAAGAATTGACTATAGACATCGACTTATTTATGCAAGGGATCCTCAAGGTTGCTTTCTAAGGCAACGTTTAAACCTCAGTTTTGGGGCTTCTCACTTCCAAATTAAGAACGATTGGCTGTATGATGGGACCTTGTTCAACTGTTCTTCTAATGAGAAAAGGTCTGGGCTCACACATAAAATCCCATGTCTGAGTGCTTTTAACCATGAAGTTTATGCCGTTGAATCAAGTACCACCATCAGTGACACTGATTTGTTATCTTGTACCAAGATGTACAACATTTATGGAATTCCACATAGTATGTTGCATGCAGAAAACTATGTTCTTACTATGTCTTGGTCCAATCTAACTTGTGGATCTTCTGAAACTGAATGCTACCTTCAGCACACTAAAGGTATGCCTTTCTATCTTTCTTCCTTTTTTTCAAATTAAACTCTTTTCGTCTTTGTTGCTTTCATGATTTTACCAATTGCATCAAAGGGAGAAGCTAATAAGTATTCAATCCCTTACAGATGTGCGGCGAAAGCTACTGATTACTGGTTAGTAGTCTTCTCAAATCTCCATCTCAATTTTACACTTGGTGGTTCAATACATCACTTCCCAAAAAACAGAGTTTCCTGACTCAGAATGTTGATATGCAGGTGTGATTTTCGGATTCTTCCTTTTTGCAATAGTGATTACTGCACTCTACCGCGCCTATAGCAACGATAAAACACAAAGAGAATATCAAGCCAGGGTTGAAATGTTTTTGGATGATTACAGATCACTGAATCCCACTAGGTACTCCTACGCTGATCTCAAGAGGATCACAAATCAATTCGGTGATGAATTGGGCCAAGGAGCTTATGGAACCGCGTTCAAAGGAAAGCTAACCAATGAAATTGCTGTAGCTGTGAAGCTCCTCAATAATTCCATAGGTAAAGGGGAGGAATTCATCAATGAAGTGGGAACAATGGCAAGGATCCACCATGTCAATGTTGTTCGCTTGATCGGTTTCTGTGCTGATGGATTTAGACGAGCTCTGGTTTATGAGTACTTGCCAAATGGTTCATTACAGAAGTTCATAACCTCAGCAGACTCAAGGAACCATTTCCTTGGCTGGGAAAGGTTGAATCGTGTTGCTCTAAGCATAGCCAAGGGGATTGAATATCTTCACCAGGGGTGTGATCAAAGAATCCTCCATTTTGATATCAAACCACAGAATATCCTGCTTGACAACGAATTCAATCCCAAAATCGCCGATTTTGGGATGGCAAAGCTGTGTTCCAAGGATAAAAGTGCTATTTCCATGACGACTGCAAGGGGGACTGTTGGCTACATTGCCCCAGAAGTGTTCTCGAGGAACTTCGGGAGTGTTTCCTATAAATCAGATGTCTACAGCTTTGGCATGTTAGTGCTGGAAATGGTTGGAGGAAGGAAGAACGTCGATGATACAGCAGAAAATGGTGACCAGATATACTTCCCGGAATGGATTTATAATCTCTTAGAAAAGGAAGAAGACCTGCGGTTTCATATCGATGGAGAAGAAGATGCTAAAATTGCGAAGAAACTAGCAATTGTGGGGCTATGGTGCATTCAGTGGAACCCAGCAGAGCGTCCTTCCATGAAAACTGTTGTCCAAATGCTTGAAGGGGAAGGAGAAAACTTAACAAAGCCTCCTGATCCTTTTAGCTCCTCTGTCCCTAAGAGAACCAGCGCAGGCCGCATGCCAGCGAGACGTCTTCACCAAGAGTTGGCAGCCATCTCAGAAATAGAGTGATCTGAAATTTAATCTTTTCAGTAATAACTTAATAATGAGCAATAATGAAGGAAATTGTTGTGAGTTGGGTTCAGAAATTTACTCTTTTCAGTAATAACATATTAGGTTCTTCTTCTTCTTCTTCTTCTTCTTCTTTTCTGTCAATTCACCTTTTAAGTTCTTAATTACTAATGCAGTGTCGATTCACAGATTGAGAAGTATCAAATCAACAAATTAAAATGTGTAAATAATTTTGCAAATCCAGCCCTTTATTCATCATATTTAGGCAGTCCAGCCTAACCTTCAATTGCAAAGGAAATCAATATAACTGATGTGTTATTTTATTTATTTATTTATTTATTATAAAAATATTGGTCTGGCATCAATAGACTTGGACTTGACAGTAAACATAGACTTGGCAGTCATTTTTTATAGATAAGTTTTTTTTTATGTATCTTGAAGGTTTATTATGGTTATTAAGTACATTTTATTTTCATCATTAAAAACATATAATGCAAATATAACTTATCTAGCTATAAATAAAATTAATAAAAAAATTAAAATAAATTACAATAATCCCTTTGAGATATTATGAAATTTAAAAACCCATCCAAAAGATTAATTACTATTTAAAAATAGTTAAACTAACAGATTTAAAAAAATATATATAATTAAAAACTAAATCAAAGAAACAAAATAAGAAAAAATAAAATACTATACAAATACTCTTCATCATCGACCTAAGGGAAAAGTCTTTGCCATAAAAGAAACTAAGAGTGTGGACCAATGTTTCTATCATTATTATTAATGCCACAAAAGACTGAAATATAAAATATTGACCGGCTCCTTAACCTCTCAATCGGTATAAAATATCTTTTTCGTTGTAGCACAGGTTGCACCATAGTGTATCATACACGTGTCAAGCTATAAATGAGTATGTGACATGGGATGGGATCAGATGATATGTTTACAGGTAATACTAGCTGCGATTCGCTTTAACGCTAAGGTTTATTTGTTTTAGCATAAAAATATTGAAAAAAATTAATACTTAAAAAATATATAATATATAGATAATTTGCTCTAATGAGTTCAATTGAAACGGTTAATTTAAAAAAATAACATGAATCATATCTATCTCTTTAAAAATTAAATACATCAAATATTATTTAAAAATAATTACAATATAATTAAAACATAAACCCAAATTTAATTGATAAAATAAATACAAATAATTATTTATTTAAAAAGGAAAACTAAAAATTAAAAAAAAAATCAGGTCAGGTGTTGTTAGGCCTAGCAAGCAAAGGTCAACGTCTTATCCAATAAAATATCTTTGACGATGTATCACAGGTTGCATCAGAGGGTGTCAAGCTTTTAATGAGTATGTGACATGGGATGGGATAAGATGATATGTTTGTAGATAGTACTAAATAAGTGGCTATGATATGCTAAGGTTTTTTTTTTAGCATAAAAATATTGAAAAAAAATAAATATTTTAAAAAATATATAATATATAAGTAATTAGCTCTAATGAGTTCAATTGACTCGGTTAATTTAATAATATCATTAGAAAATAAAATATCGACAAAAATGAAACAGAAAAAAAAAACCAACGATTCAATGCAAATTATGAACATTTGCCAATATTATAGAACTATATATTCATAAAATTCTCAAAACATCTCAATGATCTTATTTGTTAACAAAGTAAAAAAAAAATGAGAATAAGATAATTGCGTAGAAAAAAAAATACAAAAAAAATAAGATAAAATAATCAATTACTGTTAACTTTTTAAACCGTGATCCAGGTTATAAGATTGAAATCATTATACATGAAAAAAGCATGAGGGTTAAAATCACAGAAAAAAAAACTCAAAAAATCCAAAATCAAGAAAATACAATAAAAAGATCCGTGTGAAAAGATAAAAACACCCCCAAATATTTTAGTGTTTTCTTTTAATTTTAAGCTTTAGTTTTCCTTTCAAATTTAGAGCATAGGCTTCATCTTATTGTGAGATATTTGAGTTTTATATTTTTTTTATTCAAATGTTTAGAAGTGCCATTAGAATCTTGAAAAACATATTACAAACATCTTAATTATACAAGTGAGGATCAATAAAACTTTAAGGCAATGAATTTATTCTTGACAACAACAAAAAACTTATTATTTTAAAGTCCTTCAACAAGTAAGTATAATTAAAAACTAAATCAAAGAAACAAAATAAGAAAAAATAAATGAAAAGGTGTGTTGTTATGCTTTGCGCTGGAAATTTGTTTTCTTTAATATAATTTAAATAAAGTATAAATAAATAAAAAATTAATCTAAAGCCATTCTCTATTTAAAGAGTAAAAAATTATTAATAATAAAAATTAATTCTTTAATCTTTTAACCGCGAAAAGAAGTTGATTATCGAGCATTAATTGTACATAGAATTCCTAGAGAGATCATGTGCTTTCATCCTCCTTCTGTCATCTCTTTTATTTACCACTTCTACCCTTTAATATGTACGTCTTTCTTGACAAGCACCCCGTGATAGATTGCTACAAGGCACAAGCTTCTCGACAAGAAGGAATAACCAAGAACCCTACAAATACTCTTCATCATCGACCTAAGGGAAAAGTCTTTGCCATGAAAGAAACTAAGAGTGTGGACCAATGTTTCTGTCATTATTAGTAATGCCACAAAAGACTGAAATATAAAATATTGACCGGCTCCTTAACCTCTCAATCGGTACAAAATATCTTTTTTGTTGTACCACAGGTTGCACCACGGTGTATCATACACGTGTCAAACTTTTAATGAGTATGTGACATAGGATGGGATAAGATGATATGTTTACAGGTAATACTAGCTGCGATTCGCTATAACGCTAAGGTTTATTTGTTTTAGCATAAAAATATTGAATAAAATAAATACTTAAAAAATATATAATATATAGGTAATTGGCTCTAATGAGTTCAATTGACTCGGTTAATTTAAATAATAACATGAATCATATCTGTCTCTTTAAAAATTAAACACATTAAATGTCATTTAAAAATAATCACAATATAATTAAAACATAAACCCAAAAGTTAATTGATAAAGTAAACACAAATAATGATTTATTTAAAAAATAAAAGTAAAAATAAAAAAAATAAAAACAAAAAAAATCAAGCCACGTATTGTTAGGCCTAGCAAGCGAAGGCCAACGTCTTACCCCATAAAACATCTTTGTAGATGTACCACAGGTTGCATCAGAGAGTAGAAAGAAAAATACAAAACAAATAAGATAAAATAGTCAATTACTGTTAACTTTTTAAACCGTGATCCAGGTTATAAAATTAAAATCATTATACATGAAAAAAAACACGAGGGTTAAAATCAAAGAAAAAAAACACAAAAAATCCAAAATCAAGAAAATACAATAAAAAGATCCGTGTGAAAGGATAAAAATACCCCCAAATATTTTAGTGTTTTCTTTTAATTTTAAGCTTTAGTTTTCCTTTCAAATCTAGAGCATAGGTTTCATCTTATTGTGAGATATTTGAGTTTTATAATTTTTTGATTCAAATGTTTAGAAATACCATTAAAATCTTGAAAAACATATTACAAACATCTTAATTACACAAGCGAGGATCAATAAAACTTTAAGGCAATGAATTTATTCTTGACAACAACAAAAAACTTATTATTTTAAAGTCCTTCAACAAGTAAGTATAATTTTTTGTTTTGATTTAAATATAGTTAATTTTGTCATTAGCATGTATGTTAGAACTTTGATTTTATATCATTTGCTAGTTTTAATATTTGCTTAGCATGCATGCGGATAGATTTAAACTTTTATAGAAATAAAACATTCTTAATAAATTAATCTCATTAAATTTCTTTTCAAATTTGTTTTCATCCTAATTATAATTACCTTACATATCTTTGCAAGAAAAATTACAGATTGTTTTTGCTAACGATCGTTTTAGGTGCAAAATTCAAATTTTGCTGCAATTACGGGACAAAAAATCTTTCAAGCACGCACATGATAACTTGGACTAAAAATCATTGCTTCACTGGGAGAGAGTGGTTTGTGTAAGATCCCACATCGGCGGGTGAGGGATGTGTTCTTGATCTTATTAGTAGTGCTGGTGCTAACATGTTGAACGTGTTTTGGGACGTCAGGCTCAGTAGTGAGCTCGCGTCACCAGAAACAAAACTGTGAGGACGGTAAGGCCTAAAGCGGACAATATTCAGCATGTTGGGCCGGGCTGTTACAGTTTGTGCCTTGAACACTCTATGGAGCATCGACAATTGAAAATTATTTTGGTAAGTCATCATCATGACCATGTCAATGCAATACTAACTATCTGTATATTTATGTGGTTCAAAAATATTTTTAAAAAAATTAAAATTTATTTTTTATTTGTGATATTTTTTTCTAATAAAATTTCAAGATGAATATTTTTCAGATCAAAAAAGATACAAAAACTCCCCAAGACCATGAGCAAATTAACCATTTAGATCACAAATTCTGAGTTCATTGTAGTATTAATAACAAAATTAATTTTATAATATAATTTGATTGTCTTAATACAAGAGAGTTTATATAAATTTGTAATTTCTTGGTTATTACGCAATAATTTTTTTAAATATTTTCATATCATTTTAATATACTAATATTAAAAATAAAATTTTAAAATAAAAAAAATATTATTTTGATGGATTTATAAATATAAAACACTTTAAAAAATAAATATTATTATTCTTTCAAACACCCTCTAAGACTCCAATTGTATTTTTTAAATTTCTTGATTTTTTTTATTTTTTTTTTAATTATTTTGATATATTAATATAAGAAATTAATTTTAAAAAATATTATTTTAATATATTTTTAAATAAAAAGCATTTTAAAAATCAGATTGAAATCTACAACTTGTACCTTTGCTATATGGAATGCTACAAGTGTCATCCCCCCCAATTTGTTCCTCACTCCTAACTTAAATGATCTACGCAATATTTTTTTCATAATATAAAAAAGATGGGGCGGCACTTTCAATGACATCTTCAAAGGTCAGGTTTGGCGACCAAAAGAAATATTGCGTAATAACCAAGAACCCTACAATTGTTCATCATTGACCTGAGTGCGCATTGGGGGGGAAGTCTTCGCCATGAAAGACACTAAGAGTGTGGACCAATGCTTCAATCAATAACTTCTTTAATGTCACAAAACACTGAAATATAAAATAATTGACCAATGCGTCAAGCTTTGAATGAGTTTGTGACATGGATGGCATAACATGATATGTTTACAACGTAAGACTAGTTAGGGGGGTCGCACCACAAGTACCGATTACTATAAAAATATTAAAAAATATATTTTTTAAAATAATATATAAGTAATTTTCTCTAATAAATTTAATAAAATTAGTTAATTTAATGATGTTAACAACAAATAAAACAAGAAAAAAAAATAATTCAATGTGAAAGATAAACGTTTATCAATATTATATAACTATATCTTCATAATATTTTCAAAACATCTTAATAATCTTATTTGTTAATAAAATAAAAATTAAAAAAGAATAGAATAATTAAAAAAAAAAACTTTTCGCTAAGAAAATAATATAATTAAATAAAGATTTTATTTAGTTATTAAATCATTTATCCAAATATATTTAAGAATAAAGTCAATAATTAACCAATCATATGTCATATAAAATATTTTCACCAATACAAGTTAAGATCTAACATTACTATAAACATAAAATAATAATTTCATAAATGTAACTTATATATATTTATTAAAATTGAAAGTACTTGGGTTAACAAATTAAACATATGTACAAATCCTATAAACAGGCTCGCCTTCACAAAGCCTATCACTCCACCGATCCAAGATGGAAGTCTCAAAAAGCTTAATTCAACCATGAAGTTTTCTTGACTTTATGAGTGGAAAGCCAGTAATCGTCACTAAAAATTCTTTTAATGGATAACGACTTGAAACTTCAGAACATGAGATAATAACAAATCTTCCAATACTCCAACTGCTCAAAATCTCCAATAAATCATCTATCAGGTGAAAGTGCTCAACAATGGTGTTGTATCAATACAACAATAGCTTCAGACTTTTCACTTCCTTTATGAAAAACACAACATCTAGCTCTATTATGTGTACAAAAACAATTTCAGTTCCCTTAAAAAACAAGATAAAACAACATGCAAGCTAGCAGACATGAGAAAACTCATTCTCCAACTCTCTAAAGGAGTCTCTCTCGTTATAAACAACATTCATTAGCAAGTCATATTCACACTATAAGATTTTACAGTTTTATCGACAGAAATATTCCATCGGTGTGTGATTAGGAGTTCGTCGGTAAATTATTTACCAACTATATTACTGACAAAATACGTTTGTCGACTTTTCTTTTATCAGTAATTCTAAATTCCGTCGTTATATCAGTTGGAAAAACAAAAAAACTATTTGTCGACATCAAGATGCAAGAGAAGATCAATAATTGCATGATCTTCAAAGAACAAACAACGATCACCCCTACAAAATAAAAGATTCTTCATTTAATCTTCAAGTGCTACACACTGATTTCTTCAATGATTGTGTCTTTGTCACGGCCAACTTGAACGATTACAATGGAATTACAAACCTAGAAGAAGCCCAAGATTGCAATCGTGGAAAGCCCGGTCCAACTTCATCAATCTTCCTCTGAATCTCGCAGGCAAGCTCCTCGTCAAAAGAGTTTAAGATGCAAGACAGGATCAATAACTGCATGATCTTCAAAGAACAAACATCGATCACCCTTACCAAATGAAAGATTTGACATTTTGTCTTCAAGAGCTACACACTCATATCTCCCATTATTGTGTCTCTGTTAGAAGCATCCTAGAGCTTGTAGCCCAAGATTGCAATAGTGGAAAGCCCAGTCCAAGTTCATCACAATGCATGCAATGGCTTCAACAAGAGTTGGCAGCTTCCTCTAAAACAGAGTAATTATAAGTTGAGGTTACCTTCGGTAACTGGTTTGGAGTTCATGTATTAAGTATGTATAACATTTACAAGTCCAAGGGTGTGTTTCCTCTACATAATTTCTTCCTTTCTTTCAATGCAAAATTCCGGATGTTGCACACATAACCACCAATAACTAAACACAAGGGTTTCTTACATCCCCTTTTTTTTTTTATTCTCCATTTCCACAAAGTTTCTACGCTGCCATGAAATTGTCCACCAAAAAATTACAAATATTTCACTTTCAAGTTCCATTTGGACCACTAAACATCACACGAATTCCTTCCTCCCCAGGCCAAAAGACCTTTATAAAATGACCTAAACAGAGCCTCTCAGCTCATCATCAATCCTAGTTCATTTCCACTGGTCTCTCAACAAAGACGCCTGGAACATGTTTTCAGGCCATGGCAACTCATGGGTACTGTCTAGCTGAAGCATATGTGCTGCGAAGATTACACAACGATAAATTGAAGAGAATGGATGAGGAGAAGGCTGAGATGATGATGATGATGATGATCTCGAAGTAAACAATTCTAGATTGATAGAATGAATTGCTTGTGTGTTGTCTTGATTTTATGTGAAAATTTTTGATAAAATACTTGGAGTGTAAGGTAACGGTTGTTTTTTAAATGTGTTTTTGCTTGAAAATACATTGAAATAATAATTTTTTTTAGAAAAAAATTAATTTTAATATTAACACATTAAAATGATTTGAAAACACTAAATAAAAATTTTAAAAAAATTATTTTTTTTCAAAAATATTTTTTAAAGCATAAAAACAAATTAACCTACATATGTCATGATTATAATCGAGAATTGAATGAGTTTAAACCAAAGTTTGCTCATGTTAATTTATAATAACATTATTTTACTATTTAAAAAGAAAATAAAATGTCAATGATTTAAGAAAAATAAATTGAAAAATCAAGTTGAATTTTAACCGAGATGATTACATTAGAGTTAATTTACCAAACTCAAACTTTTTTATCTGACTGAGATTAATTTTTACCCAGTTCTTTTAACCTAGTTTAAGCCGAGTTTTAGATGAGAAGGACTGGATTCCAAGCTGATGTATCTAGCCAAGTTTTAATAACATCTATTTAAACCATAAATCAAATTTTAAAAAGTAAAATTTTTAAAATTTTCTACCCATCGTTTCTTGCCAAATTCTTTGATGAGACAGAAGGCCGCATAAATAAATTTTAGGAAATCTATTATAGGCTGTCAGATGGCCCAAGAAAAGTTCAAGAATCATTCAAGTAAATATGGCTATCACTAACACAGTAGTTTGTCACCGCAACTGGTTAGGATTCATACTTTCAGATCTCCAAAAAAATAATTATAAACCATGGCAGTTCAAATTTTAGCAGCTTATGACTGGACATGAAGTTATCTTTGTGATCAATCATGAATATTAAGGAAATAGTCTGCACATCTAGCAGAATTTTCTAGCCTCCCAAAATAACTAGTAATAAACGTTAACCTGTGGGTCTAATTAACTTTTTTCTTGAATATAAAGAAAATATTCAAATATTGTTAATATTTTTTCCTAGCATGAAAAAAATAAAATTGTGTGAGGGTTTTTCTGATACATCCTGATTGACTATATTCGTCAAAAAACAACTCAGACAACTCGTAAAAACAATATTTGACTAAACAAAATTTCAATATAATATCTTTTGCTAATATTAAAATAAAAACATATTGAATTGAATTTGGATAACTCGGGTTAACATATCAAATTCATGACCCGAGTTATAATAAAATTATGATAACCCTATAAAAAGCAAATTAAAATAAATTATGAAGCCTAATTCTCAATCAACCCAATATTAAAGGATGAAATTGAAAAAAAATCAATTAAAAAAAGAACTAAAAAATAACATGAGTTAACAAATCAAACTTGCAACCCGGATCATAAGACCAAGATAACCCCATGAAAAATAATTCGAAACAAAAAATGAATTTCAATCCCCAATCTGAATCAATCCACCAAACTCAATATTAAAGGATAGATTAAAAAAAATCAATTAAAAAATAACATAAAAAATAACCTGAGTCAATCCACCAAACTCATAACTCGGGTCAATAGACCAAAATAACCTTATAGAAAAAAAATTTAAAAAAATAATTGGATTTAACTTGGGTTAACTTGTCAAATTTGTGACTTTGGTCTTGAGACTAAGATAACCTCATAGAGAAAAAATCAAAACAACTTATAAGGCTCGATTCTCAATCACCCACGTTAAACTAATATTAAACAATGAAATTTTTAAAAAATTTAATTAAAAAAATTACATAAAAAATAAGCCAGGTCAACTCGAGTTAAGCATTATTCTTTGGTCATAAGACCAAGATAACCTAATAAAAAATAAACTAAAACAAATCATGAAGCCCAATTATCAATCAAACATAATATTAATTGATGAAATTGAAAAAAAATCAGTTAAAAAAGAGAGAGAGAATGAGTCAATTGGGTTAACCCGTCAAATTTGCGATCCGGGTCATAAGACAGGAACAACCCAATAAAAAGTAAGTCTAACGTTGAAGGACCTGTGATCCAAGTCATGAGACCGATATAACATCTTGGAAAGAAAATAAAAAGAAAAAAATAACTTGTTTTAATTATGGTTAAAATATCAGAACTCGTTATCTTGATCATGAGACCAAGATATTCTCATAAGAAAACAAATCAAAACCGATTATGAAACTCAATTTTCAATTAATTCAATATTGAATGATAAAATTGAAAAAAATCAATTAAATAAAAGACACAAAAAACAACCCGAGTCAACTCAGATTAACTTGTTAAACATTATTATCGAGTCATGAGATCACGATAATCTAATAAAAAGTAAACAAAACAAATCATGAAATTTAATTCTCAATCAAATCAATATAAAATGATAAAATTGAAAAAAAAATAGGAAAAGGAAAAAAAATATGAGCCAACCGAGTTAACCCGTCAAACCAGGTTAACCCGTCAAACCTGAAATCCATGTCATGAGAGTATAATAACTAAATAGAAAAAAAAAATCTAATATTAAAAAATAAATTAAACAAGAAAAATTGATTGAAAAAAACAATCAAAGAAAAAAAAAAGAGCAAAGTAAAGCATTATCCCAATAAATAGTGTTTTGTAAGGAGAGGTACAGTAAAACCCCATTCTCTTTTAGTTTATAGTTAATTCTCAGGTCATAAGATCAAGATAATCTAATGAAAAATAAACAAAACAAATCATGAAATTTAATTTTCAATCAAATTAATATTAAAAAACTAAATTGAAAAAACAATAATTAAAAAAAAATCTAAGTCAACTAGTTTCTCCCGTCAAACTTAGAATTCATGTAATAAAAATGTGATAATTAAATAAAAACTAATAATAATATTAAATGATAAAATTAAACAAAAAAAATATTGATTAAAAAAATCAAAGAAAAAAATATTAAAGGGTGAAAAAAATAATTAAAAAAATCAAAGAACAAAAAAACAAAACAAAATAATATTCTAATAAATAGTAGTGATGTGTGAGGTTTATAGTTGATGTGCTTGGCTTCATCATAGGATTCGAAAACTTTCAGTTATGATTTAAATTACACAAACAATTTAGTGATGGAGAGAAGATGGAATCAAGGACTGTGAAACCGAAGATGAGCTTCTAGCAAGCAGCCTGCTATTCATAACAATGGCAGCCATTGCTTGAGAGCAAAGAAAGCCAATCTCGACTGCGTCAGAATTAACAATGCAATCTCAAGTAATACCTATTCGAAATTGTAAAATGGAGTTAAACATAGAGATAAAGGGAAAGGGAAGCAGGGAGAGGAAACAATTGTAAGATGTTTACCAGGCAGCATTGTAAAGAACCCTTTAGAAAATTGACTTCAAATAAAGATATCACCCATGACAATACAACTCACCCCTCCTGCTTTCTATTTATATACAGAAGATTTCTCTAAATTCCAGTACTAATAACTTTTGAGCAGTATCAGCTTGTATACAACAAAATAAAAGATGCGAGTCCTACTTTATTGCATCTTTACTTTCCTCAACCTGTTCATCAAAGACTCTATAGATGTTTGTATTCTGGTGCCATCAGTCTGCCCAACTACTTGAGATGCCTGGTGCAAGCTTTGAATCCCACGACCCAAACTGGCGATTGACGGGGCTGCTGGAAGAGACTCAACAGCACATTCAATCCCATCTCCATACATGAGCAATGCTGAGCAAGTTGCAACACTGCAACCAAATGCTGCCCAAGGTAGGACACCAATAGGTTGCACCTGCCGTTTTCTCATTATTTCATAGAAAGCTGTTCTCATAGTTGAAAAACTGGTTTTCTCAGCAGAGGCTATAACACTGTGGACCACCGTCCGGATTTTCTCAGCAGAAACAGCTGCTTTCAACGCAGATGTTGCATTGGTTCCAGAATTGGCCAGTCCAGGGGCCAGCAGTTTTGTTGGACCAAGAGTCTTGCCCATAGATATTGCCATTATCTTTTGAGTTTGGATCAGCAAAAGCTTAAGGGCAGTAGGAAATTTAAATGTAACAACCTTCATGAATGTCGATGCATGAACAACTTTGGAAAGAGACGAAGCTCCAAAAATTGCTGTTGCCCCAGCTCCAACTGCCACCATAGGTTTGTTTGAAAGTAGCCGTCTCTTTTCATCATGATTAGGAACTTCTCCATCACTTTCACAATCAGTGACAAGCTTCCCAACCAAATCCTTCACTTCTGGAGGAACAGGAGTGTTCCAATGTTTCCTAATACCTGCTAAGCCACTAGCATCCACCACGGCTACTATAGTCTTGAACTTCCTAGTCTGGCTTTGAAGGGCCTGTGCAATGAGTGCATATGACTTGTCCTGAACCTGAAGCTCTGAAAACTCAACTTTAGTCTTGTTGGGCTTCCCCGCTTCTTTAATGGGCAATCGACCGGCACTGTTAAGGGCAATTCTCAGCCCCTCAACAGCAACTCGGAAGGTGTGCACTTCAGATATAATTTGGGTATCCACAGCTTCCCCCCTGTTTACGTCATCTAGCATTTTCTGTGCAAAGGCTAAAGCCCTCCCAATGAATGGGAGATCAATAAATATATTATGTAGATCCAGGAGTAATGGATAAACAGATTGGGCGAATGGTGGCACCTGGAAAGTGTTTCCTGGCTGAATTTCTTTTAATCCTGACTCTGAAACAGAACTTGATGGACTCAACTTCCACAATGACACATCCATATAAGAAGATAACAACTTCACCATCCGTGACTGAACATTATCATCAAGACTAAACCTCTTTGAACTTTGCAAAGCAATCGAACCCACTTTCTGTGGCACTAAACTACTAACAAAAGCATGAAATTTGCTCCCTGTGTCAGCTTCACTCGAATTAATGTCCCCGATAAATGTATCAATAGATGATGTTTCCAGCACCAAAAAAGATGAACCGACCTCCTTGGCCACCCTCCTGGCAGCCAAGATATGCCCATGAAAACTAGTCCCAAACATTTCTCTCAAAACCAAGTTGCCAGCCACATCTTCATACTTTTCCTTATTAATCTTTTCTAAAAAGCATCTTTTAATCACTCCAAATGACGAAGTGGGAACTAGCTCATCAACAATATTTCCTAGTTCACTCTCTTCAGTTTGAATATCAACCAACGCCGAATGACCCACCTGAGCCACTACAGCATCTGGTCGAACATCCCTAACAAGGCACTCAACGTCTACAGCCGACCTCTCAGATAAATTCTGAGCACAGAGTATATAAATCACAGATTGAGATTTCGGATCGCGAACTGCAAAAACAAATCTTTTCGTGTTTTCTGGTATAGAAAGCTTCCTAACTATTTCATTAGATGCTTTCAAATCATCAACTTTCAATATTGACAAAGGCCACACGTTTTGTAGACTATAGATAAATGCAAGTGCCATTACATCAGCAAGAAACCCGTTCTGTTCTCTACCAGGAAACTCAATTTAGACAACAAGATCATCCAAAACAAACAATACATTCACCCAAATTTTCCACACAAAAAAAACCATTTCAATTTAGGACTCCAGCATCAAGAAAGTCAGCCCCTTTTCTATTTTTCTTCTTTTTCCCACCTTTTACCAGGAACCAAACAAGGGAAAGAGGAAAATCCTAGTTTGTTTAAGAACTAAATTTGCATCACTAAACTAAAATTGAGTAGCCCAGATAAAGATAAAGCAAGAATCTCAGAGATGTACCTTCTGTTTCCAATGAAAATCCAACGAGATCGATGTGACTTGATTGATTTTCCCGAGAAAGATAGAGAAATCTGGAAGAGAAAAAAAAATTAAAAAACAAATATTGAGAAGTCTGGCTAAAAAAAAAGAATTATAGGGTTTGAACTTTGAAGTAGTTAAAAAAAAAAAAAAAAAAACACAGATTATAGGACTTTGACTAAAACGATGTCGTGCTCTCTCTCTTTGGTGTTCAGCTTAAAGAGATCGTACTGGGCCGGATCAAATTCAAAAAGTAATTTTAACGAGAAAAAGATACGCGGGTTAATGTTTTTTTTTTAAACTAAGAAAATTTTTAAATGTGAAATAAAAATTTGGAGTGCTTCTAATCTATAATCATATGAGATAATTAAAGATAACGCTAAAATATATGGAAATATATATATTTATATATATATATATATATATATATTTGTTTATTGCAGATTGTAATAATGAATCAATAATTTTGCTTTTAAAAAAACTCTCAATAAATTGACTTTTAAAAGGTAAAATGGTCTTCTTCTTTGGTTTATTTATTATTTTTTAATTTTTAAATATTTTCATTATTTTTTTTCTTAGTAAAATAATTTTTTTATTCCTAAAAAAAATCATGTAAGGGTTTAGAGTTTTTGCTGCAATATAATTACTCTATTACATTTAGATTTAAATTTTTAAAAGCTTAACTTGATAAGCTAATTCATAATTTCAAATCGTTTTTTTTTAATAATTTTTGGATTCTAAGGATATAGTAGTATTTTTTCAAAATAAAAAAAATATAATAAACAACTGATGTGTGTACTACACACATCAACACATCAATTGCTCCACCCCTTTCAAGTAGTATGTATGGCTGAATATGGTGGTCAAAAATATTATCATGTTGTATCATTCAATTCATCTTGACCTTCTTTCTTTCCCTGTGCGATATGTGTAGTCGTTGAACCTCTGTTACACTGCCAATATTCTTTTTTTTTTCTTTCCTTCTAGAAAATCATATTTGGCCCTATCAGCCCTTTAATTTTATTTTTATATTGATCTTGTCCCTTATTTTTTTTTTAATTCATTTCTTAAAATTTGTTTTGTTATCAATTGCATCCTGCTTTAATTATTATTTTTTGTCAATCAAATTTGGTTCTCATTTTTTTTTATTTAAGATAATTTTTTAATTTATTTTCTTTTTCAATTTCATCCCTTCATTTTTCTCACCTTCCATATTCAATGCTCATTCCTTTTCTTTTCTTTTTTACTTCGGTTTTTCATTTGAATATTTTTTTTAATTTCATCATTTAAATAGGTTAACGATTAAATTCTTAATTGAACCTAAATCTTCAATTCCAAGTATTGTGAATTTGGAATAATAACTTAAGTTTAGAATCACATGGGTCAAAACGACCAAAATGAAAATCAAAACAATTTTGAAGGCAAAAAAAAAAATTGTAATGACTTGAACAGTGAAACAAGAAAAGAAAACCTTTATTTTAGCCCAAATATCAAATTAGGTCCTTGCAATTTTAAATTTTTTAAAGCAACAAAATCAAATATATTTTACAAGATTGAGCATCAACTAAATGTCAAAATATTTTTTTGACACCTCAAAAACCTCATACCCAACAAATCAAAATATACAAAGATAAAATTAAAAAAAAAATTGATGACTAAAATTAAAAAAAAGGACTTTGAGAACTAAAAAAACCGCAAAACATTGGTCTTACAAAGCGGATCTAAAGTAAAATCAGTTTTTTTTTTATTAAATGTGATTGTAATTGTATCGTGACATGAATTGGGTTTGGGATTTTAATTTTATTTATTTTGTTGTATTAAATAAATATCATTCTTAAATGAGAAAATTAAAAATTAATGTTTTTAGTTTTATTAAATGAAATAAATAGTTCTTGTAATTTAAAAATTAATCAATTAATTGTTTGATTAATGTTGATCATGCTTAGTTTAATATTTCTTTGTTTTAAAAATATCTTGTTTCTGTATCCATGTTTCCATATTATTTATTTTTTATTTATGAAAATAAATGAAAAAATATTATGAAATCATAAAGATTTTAAATAATCATGTTCCAAATAGATTTTAAATCATAAAGATTAATTATATATTTTTGAAACTAGAGGGACTATTTAATTAACGTTGCAAGGATATAGGGATTAATTTATAATTTATTCTTCTTAATTAAGATTTATTTAAAAATAATTTCAATATGATTTAAAACATAATAAAAATCAAGGTGGACGTCAATATATTAACTTTCTTACCTTAAAAAAATTGAATAAAATATATCAATATTAATTTAAAGATTATTTAATTCATCTACCATTATAAATTTTGAATATTCTTACTTATGGCTTGTTAAAAAAAAAATTCACTCCAATGATGCTTTTATATATTCATAATTTAGGTATATCTTTTAATTACTATTTTTATCAGATACTAATTTATATAGTTACTAAAATTTAAAATAAAATTTTCATAAATACAACGTTCTGTAGTGAATCCCATATAAGAATGACTATTGGTTGTGCTAAAGTCACACACCACCACCCCAACACTTCCATCACCAATCTAACACTCGAATATAATTGGCCAAACACACGACCATAAAGAAGCATTCATTTACTTTGACTTCACTTCTTCACACGCAAATCTGACACGTGATTGGTCTGTCACCTTTCATTGAAGTCGTTTTCCACTAACCAAAACCCAAACACACCAAACACCGTGTGTTTTGTTGTAAATCCGAAGCAATGATAATAATAATAATAATAATAATAATAATAAAGTGCATGCATGTTCTTCTGAATCGCACCTCCCTCTCTCATAATAACAATAATTCTCCGTAACTTTCTTTCTAGAGAGAATTCAAATCTCTCTCGCCGAGAGAATTAAATTGGATTTCCGCGTAGCAGTGGATCTGACCGGAGATTTCACCGTCGGTGAATGAGTTTTTAAGAGATTGATTTAGGTGAGATTAACGTATTGATTTCCGTTGCTTTTATTAAAGCATCAGCTCTTTTAATGCTCTAACCGTTTCGAGTTTCTTTTAAGAGAGAATTCCATTTCTCATTTTTGTCTGCCGAATTCAATTCGAATCTCCCCCGGCGAGAGAATTGGATTCAATTTTGGAGGAGCTGTGGATCTGATCGGAGATCTCACCGGCGGCCGAGGTACTATTGGCAGATGAATTGTTGAGATTGTGATTCAGGTGAGATCAAAGTGATTTTTTTGCTGTTTTCTTTGTTTAGATAACGAAGTGTTAGTTTTGGACTTTGAAAGTGCAGGATCTGATGATTCTTAATGTACTGTTTGGATCTGGTTTGGATTCTGTTTATCTTAATAAATTTAATTACTTTCTTATGATTTATTGGACCAGGGAGAATTGTAGCTATAAATCCATGTATTATTTTTAACAATTTCAAGTAAATTAGGTATCAAGAGTTGAAATTTGCGCATGATTTGAACAAAGATTAGCTATTAACTGTGAATTATGTTTATTTCAATAAATTTGGTTAATTTCTTTATCGAACAGAGAATTTTAATTTCCTTGTATATGCTTTAAATCCGTAACTTCAACAATCAAGTGTTAAATGTTTAATTAGTAATTGATAGTAATAATTAATGAGTGTTCCTTGTGGGTCATTAACCTTTTTTTAACCTTTTTTTTTTCTGTGTAGATTTAATTTTGTGAAGTGTGGAAGTGTGAGCAGCGAGGAGGAAGCCAATGAAGAACGGCACGTTAGAATGCAGTGTGTGCCATTCGAAATTGGTTTCTCCAAATTCTAGAACATATTCGAAGGCTTATGACCGGCATAAGATCAGGGTTTCATCAAAGCAGCGTGCCCTTAATGTGCTTTTGGTTGTTGGCGATTGTGTCCTAGTTGGTTTACAGGTGATTAGTTGCCTTCATGATCTCTCTCTCTCTCTCTCTCCCTCCCTCTCCCTCTCGCTCTCTCTTCTTAATATGAGTTCATTTGAATATAGTTTGTTGGAAATTGGGATGGGTAAGCTATCTTATAGATCTGTTTGCTACTTTTCTATGTTTACATTTAGAATTGTGCTTTGCTGACTGACTAAGTGAATATCAGTGACTTCGTTGTTGATATAGTTCATTCAAATATCTGTTGTGGTATTGTTTTGTTTAGGTGTGCAATAATAACTAATTTGATTTTTGCCTCAACTGTCTTCTTGTTTCTCTGATTCCTTGACATGTTTTTGTCTTCTTGTTTCTTTGATTTCTTAACATGTTTGATTTGCTTTTATTGCCAGCCAATTTTGGTTTATATGTCCAAGGTGGATGGGAAGTTCAATTTTAGCCCGCTTAGCGTTAACTTCTTGATAGAGGCTGCGAAGGTTCTGTTTGCAATTGTCATGCTTTTGTTCCAGGTACATTTTACGTACTTTTCTAGTCATTTAAGTGTATGCCTGATTCCATTTTTTTCTTTGTCATCCTACCATGGCCTAATGTAAAGCAAATGGACATTGCATAGTGCAGTAGTTATAGTTTTATGCTTGTGGCTTCAAAGTGTTTGGGTTTGAATGCTGAGATAGTCACTATATATAACTAACATTGCCAAAGAATTGGGTTTTCTCCAATTGTCATGCCTAATACATGTTATATTTGATCTCCAACTGAGTATTGATATGTAAATCAATCTTCATAAGTGGAATGGAGCTTGGAAATAAGGAGAGATCTTGACTTTGATAATTTATACTCTGTAGTTATTTTTCACGTTTAGTTTTTATCCCGATTTGTTTTTGTGTTTGCTTATAGCATTTCATTAAATGTTAGTGTTTTCATGAAAACTAGAAACTCTTGAACAAAAGATTCTTGTTATGCCTCTTATGTGTATTCATTTTCTAGCTGATGATGTAAAGTTTTGGTTAATTATGCAGGCGAGGCATCAGAAAGTTGGAGAGAAGCCCCTTCTATCAATCTCCACATTTGTACAGGTATCATCTTTTTCTCAGAAGGGTTGCACATTTAAACAAAAGATTTTCAATGCTATGTCTGACAGCCTTAAATCCGGCCATGCATTATCTTTTTTACAGGCAGCTCGTAACAATGTTCTTCTTGCAGTTCCAGCTTTTCTTTATGCTATCAATAACTATCTGAAATTCATCATGCAGGTATAATTCTCTTGTAATCTCTTCCTATCTATTCTGTCCACATTTTGTACTCTACCGTATTTCAATTTGCTACCATATTTGTGTCAATGGCTCAATACCATGCATAGGGGCAACTACTGAGATGCAATTGCTTATAGGGATGGTGATTGAGGAGGTAAATGGGCAACTTATCCCAGCCTTCCCTGACCATGGTAAATATATGGGTGAGATAAACAAGTTGCTGATTGGACTGGGAGGGCCTTAAGAAAACATGATGTGCATTTGGGTTGTGGCTGGGTCTGGCAGACACCCTACCTTGTATATTTTCTCAATGCATGTTGTGTATTTGCATCATATGCGACCTCATAAAGAACACAAAGACTCTAGGATATTATGTGTAGGGTTTGGATTCATGGGCTGTCAACCAAACACAATTGTTAGTTGGATCCTATGACACATAATTATCAAATATGATGGATTCTGCGGAAACAGTATTACCAAAAACGACCAAAGAATATTGTGCCAGCATTGGCTTGCTCTTCTTTGTGAAAGGCTAATTGTCCTAGTTGCTTACTCTAGGGAATGAATGCATGTAAACTATCAAAATGATAAAGAAGATCCAGAATTTTCAATTTGGTTAAGTTGAGAGAAGAATTTGTACCACCAGAATAATGCAAAGTCTAAACTTTTGTGTTCAATTACGAAAATCAATGCATTTGCTTCCTTTGACCAGGATAAATTGCTTTTGATGATTTTATACCGAAGGTAAATCTAGAAACTTCTTATCTGCTTAGGAGTTCTTCCAGCTTCTATTTTAATGCCTTGAGGGGCATCAGAAACTATAAATCCAGGAAGCTGTGAACAGTGGGGATTACACACAAGATTACACAGGAACTTTGCTAAAATAAGAGTGGAAATGATGTTACTTTTTTTTTTAACTTAAGATCTATTCAGACGTAGAATGAAGCATTATTTTGTGTTCTCATACACCCCTTAACTTATAATTTATTCTTTGCAGTTATATTTCAATCCTGCAACTGTGAAGATGCTGAGCAATTTGAAGGTATTCTATGATGCATATTTCTGATTATTAGAAGCTAGGTTATATTGGTTTTTAGCTTCATGATCTTCCCCTGATAAACACTAATGCTTCCAGCTTTGGTGGACTTGTAACATTTTTTCAGTTTCCACTATCCATTAAGGATCTTGAATTTAAATATAGGTGAAGAAGACTCACAAACTACAGATAAAATGCTTTGAAGCTGTTCAACATTTAACTGACAAATCAACTTTTGGTTCGGAGTGCCAGTTGAAAAATTTTAAGTTTCCTAATATATATACAGTGGCTTTTAAATGACTGTGAGCAGTTTCTGGTCATGTACTCTCAGTATTGGACACTCACTTTCCACTGAAACAGCATGCTCTACGAAAACATCTTCGAAAATTGAAGTAGAACACATTGATAAATTAGTAAACCAAAACAAAGGATTTTCATCTCACAGAAATAGTTTTAGTTGGATGCTAAAATTAATGAAATTAATCATATTTGATTCTTTTCACCTAGGGCTTGGATGAGGTGTAATAAGAATTTCATTTGTGGATACATTATGCCTAGATATGCTGAACTGGGATACTGCTTCTCTCTTTACCAGAATTTTTATAGAGAAATGCTCATGTTATTTTTAGAAGGGAATACAAGCTCACATTTATGTTTTAGATCATGAACTTCTACTTGGGTTAAATTTTGTTTCTTTCTGTGAACTTGCAGGTTTTGGTAATTGCTGTTTTACTGAAATTCATAATGAGACGTCGGTTTTCCATAATTCAGGTTATTCCATGTTTTAGGTTCACTTATGACTACTTTTCCATGTCATTTTCTTGGGAAATATAGGACTGACTTGTGGGTCTCTTAACAGTGGGAAGCTCTTGCTTTGTTGCTCATCGGAATAAGTGTAAATCAGTTGCGCTCTTTACCTGAAGGTACTAGCGCTATGGGCCTTCCAGTTGCAACGGGTGCATACATCTACACATTGATCTTTGTAAGTTCAAGTATCATAATGCTGAGGATAGTAATTACTTTTTGTTCAATGGCATGAAGTGCTGGTTATGAAAGCAGATTCTGTTAAAATTGACTATCTGTATGTAAAATTTTGTAATGTTCCTCTTCTTTTATTTTCATGTTAGAGGCTGATCTTTGGAATTTTACAGGTGACTGTTCCATCTATGGCCTCTGTATTTAATGAATATGCTATGAAGAGCCAATATGACACAAGCATATACCTACAGGTGATATGTCATGGTTGAGGAATTTGGTTTTTTATGTTGAGCATTAAAACAGTTTTGAGAGTGTCATGTTATTTACAGTTTCACTTGTGATGACCATCAAATGGTGATTATGATTGTTTATATAGATTCCAATATGAAGTATAGTATTTGTTACCTTTAATCTAGGGAGGACCTCCCTAGCAGGTGTCAAGCACATGCTCTTGACTTCTGAAGGACTTTGAGTTGGTAGTGCATGAATCCATTATTTAACGATTGACTCCGATTGATATTTGGATTTTGAAAGAATTAAATCTCAATAAGTTATCCTAACATTGACTCCAATTCTTTTGCTTCCAGAATGTATTTTTGTATGGATATGGTGCTATATTCAACTTTTTAGCAATACTGGTAACTGTCGTGGTCAAAGGTATGGAAGAAATCTATTACTTAAATTTAATTTTACGAGGAAGTTATGATTACATTGAGAGCAATGCTTGAGTTCTAATATCAGGTGTTTGTAGGTTATGCCATTAATGGGTTTGCGTTTTATTGATTTATTTTGGACAGCTTTTTTTACTCCTTTATCTAGTTTTACTTGTGACATTGATGAGAAGTTTTTATGATGGATTTTTCAGTAGTGAATATTTGGAACATAAGAACTGCTGTGAAGTTTTAAATTTCTTTACTGTTAATAGGGTATTGGAATGATTGATAAAATCCTAATATGATGTCATCTACAGTTGGCTCCTACACTCCTCTAAGAATCTTTGATTGAATTGTTATCATGTTCAAAAGTAATGCAAAACATTTTCTAGTAATAATATTTTCATGAGATGATCAAATGCCCATTGCCTATGATCTTGGTAGTTTTGTTTCATGGGATGCTTATGCAAAACTTATGGTTGTGTCCCCTGACATTTTAATATTCAATGTTTTCAGGACCCAGTAGCTTTAACATCCTGGAAGGACATTCAAAAGCTACCATGCTTCTAATATTTAACAATGCAGCCCAAGGAATTTTGTCTTCTTTTTTCTTCAAATATGCAGGTTCTTTTCACCCCTAATGCCCCTTTGCATGAAATGATTTCGATGTCTATATGTCTTAAGTTCATATTTGGAGTTTCATCTTACCTATATGTGCTTCTGTGAGCGATGGCATAAAAATAACAGTAGCAACACATGGATAGTGATGTCATTTGGATATTTTCAGATACAATCCTGAAGAAGTACTCTTCAACAGTCGCAACAATCTTCACTGGCATTGCATCTGCTGCGTTGTTTGGTCATACTTTGACCATAAACTTTATGTTAGGAATTTCTATTGTGTTCATCTCAATGCACCAGGTGATTTATCAAGATAATTGAAAGGAAATTTTTTGGATTGTGTGAAACTTCTTTTTTTTTTAAATTGAGTACCCTCTTTTCTTCGGCTTCATTTGTCATCCAGTTCTTTTCACCACTTGCAAAAGTCAAGGATGAACAGCAGAATGGAATAACGGAACTGAGGGATGTTCCTGAGAAACTCAAGTATGTTCTCTCTCTCTCTTTCACACACACACACACACTCCCAAGTGGCCAAAGTGTAAGAAATAGCTTTGGATAATTTAAGTTGTTCTTCATGCAATTTGAAAAAATTACCTGCGATCAGCTTTAAATTGGATATGCCTCAAGGAACCTGATTTAGTTGCTTAATGCGATTTTTTTTTATTCTTTGATGAGGATGGAAAAGAGTTCCGAGAAAATACTTGTGATTTAGTTTATCTTCTCCGTTCTGATAATGAAGTACATTATATATTATTACTGTTCAGGTCAAAAGATTCGTTCCTAGATTTGGCAGCAGCAGCTCATGTAGAGGTGTGTATCTTGTAGTTTACCATAATTTAGATAGTATTAACTGTTCTCAAACTAACCACGTTTTTGCTATGTCCAGACAACTCGCCATGCAGGAGAGGATGAAAGACGGCCTCTACTCCTACCTAAACCTTCACTGAATTTGTCTTACATTAGAGAGGTACAACTATTGTGAAGATGTTAATGTTTCTTAAAATCTTATCTGTTAGATATTAAAGGCGTGCTGCAACAATCTTTGTTATTCAGCGAATTTGTTGGGAAGAATTCTTTGGCAGGACTTGTTGGATTGAAGAGAAGACAAGTCCATTGTCAGAATCACAAAATAAATACAACTTGGAAGAATTGTTTTAGACATTTGAGAATCCTTTTCCTGCTTCTTTCGTTCACCGGTCAGTGTGCCTTTCAATCATGCCCGGGTTATCTGGGGTTTTCCCCGCTCGTGGCTTGACAAAGATTAGTAACATGGGTTACCAGGTACCTGGTTTCCCGAATGTCTTTCCTGCCTTTTGAAAACTAATGTGGGTTAATTTTGCTCTTTCCTTTAAAGATATTCTTTACCCTCTTTGCCCAAATATCATTTCTTACTCTCTCTTTTAGAAGTCCATATGGTTGTAATGAGAAAAAAATCTCCCCTGATATTTTTCCTACTATACATATATCATGCTATTTTAAATGTATCATTTTGTCACAGTAAATCAAAAATAGTTGTTTTTCTCTTAATGTAGTTCCTCATTGATAACAATTATAATTGACCTGGCTTATTCGCATATGAATTTTAAATCGATAAGTTACAATTTTTTTTATATTTGATAATTTAGTGGCATTTCACAATATCTGTTTGAGATGTAATAGAAATTGTTTTCTAAAATGATTTTCTTTTCAGAAATTAATTAAATATATTTTTTTGTTTTTTTAAATTATTGTTAATATCAAACACATTAGAATGACTCAAAAAATATAAAGTAATTTGAATCGCTTTTCCATACTGCAAAACTTGATAATAGAAACTGTTACCTGTCCAGATTAGTTAAATTTTCAACTTGTATTTCATATCCAGCAAAAGATAAATTACTAGTGAATGAGTACCTAGAGTCACTAGCTTTACCTCCAAGGAAATTTTCTTCCACAAACACTTTCCTAACTTTCTTCTAAAGCCACAAAGCGATTACAAAGACTGCGAATCGGATGCTCACCTTCTTTCGAATATTGACTCCTTCGAGATTGAGAGGTTAGTATTTTGATTTCTAAATTTAGTTTAGACCATATGTTAAACCATGATTTATTTATTAGAAATGGTTTATCATAATAAAAGTATGTGACTGATATATAAACCAGCTAAGCTCCATAGCCACTTGGTGCTCCACCGAACTTGTGTTTGTATATTGAGGTTGTTATTGTGGTTGTGATTTTAAAAAAAATTTGTTTTATAAAAAATATTTTTAGTTGAGTTTCGTTTGAAAAAATATATGTTTGATAAAACTGTGGTTGAAATTGAAGGTTGAACAACAAGTAGTTTAATGTGATTTTTAATTTAAATATTATAGATTTAACTACTGTTATTACATCATGAAATAAATAATATTGATATCAAATATTTTTTTTATTGCCATTAAACTGATTTAATTGCCATCACATACGAAAATCTATCCAACATGACTATATTTTTTAAAAAGTTGAGTTTACTCGAAAAAATCAGTATTTAATATTATTTAATAACACTATATTAAATTAGAAGGATATCGCCATGATGATGTAGCATTTGTGGAATTTGATGCGCAATTTCCAATTATGTTCTTGCCGTCCAAGCCAAGTTAGAAAAAAAAATCAGTTTTTTATTTTATTTTAATTGTGTTTTATTTCAAAAAATTTTAGAAAGAAATTCATTTAATGACGAGTGAATTCTTTTAATTTCAATTACGTACAAAATTCATTCGATAAGAACTACAGTTTCCATGATTTTTTGAGCATGAATAAATATTATGTACAATATTATCAGGAATAAAATTAAGATTACAGTATGAGTAAATTTTAATTTCACCTTAAACTAGCCTATTTTAAAAAAACAAAAAAAAATATTTTGTTCACGTTTACATGAACAGGTTGTCAAGTGAAATCAAATAACTGTATTGATTTTTCACAAAAAAAAAAAAATAAACTTTTCATATGAACAATGCACTGAACTTTTTTTTCAATAAATAAATAAATCAATGACTATATATATTATATATGAAATAATTGTTTATTTTTAAGTGAACCAGTGCAAACAATTGCTGCCCCTAGAGAAGCAAGTTGATATTAATTAGCAGCTAAAGTTGCGTGAGGGATGATTTGAAGCCATGCTATCCTTCCAAAGCTCTTGCAGAAAACATTGGGTCTGAAATATGACAAAAGCTTTCCGTGTTTTCTTGCAAGACGGGCTATATTCTTGAATCTGCTAGCCACACCATTTTCTTCGCTTCTCATGATGGTCTCTGCATACCAATTCCTGTTTGACAGAGTAGAACAAGATTGTTTTACTATTTTCTCTTTGATGTTGGATTCAATCCATTATCATTTTTTTTTGTTTCTATATCACCAT